>NC_053160.1:182574340-182776840 GCF_016835505.1 Polypterus senegalus
CTGTGCCTAGAATAGAGCCTGCCTTCCTCACCAGTTTGTCCAGTCATGAGGCGTCCCTCTTCTTTATGCTGCCTCCCCAGCACACCACCGTGTAGAAGAGGGCACTCAGCGCAACCATCTGATAGAACATCTGCAGCATCTTATTGCAGATGTTGAAGGACGCCAGCCTTCTAATGAAGTATAGTCGGTTCTGTCCTCTCTTGCACAGAGCATCAGTGTTGGCAGTTCAGTCAAATCTATCATCCAGCTGCACTCCCAGGTATTTATAGGTCTGCACCCTCTGCACAGTTACCTCTGATGATCACGGGGTCCATGAGGGGCCTGGGCCTCCTAAAATCCACCATCAGCTCCTTGGTTTTGCTGGTGTTCAGGTGTAGGCGGTTTGAGTCGCCCCATTAAACAAAGTCCTTGATTAGGTTCCTATACTCCTCCCTCCTGCCCACTCCTGATGCAGCCCACCATAGCAATGTCATTAGTGAACTTTTGCACGTGGCAGGACTCCGAGTTGTATTGGAAGTCCGATATATGTTGGCTGAACAGGACCGGAGAAAGTCCAGTCCCCCGCGCGGCTGTGCTGCTGACCACAATGTCAGACCTGCAGTTCCTGAGATGCACATACTGAGGTCTGTCCACAATCCATGCCACCAGGAATAAAAATCATGAGCCAGACAAAAAATCAAAAAACCTGCTTATAATCCCAAGAGCTAAACTAAACTAAACTGAACTAAATTAAACTAAACTAAGAAGTGGTGAGGTGGCCTTCTGCTGTTATGCACCTAAAATCTGGAATGGCTGACCGATAGAAGTTCACCAGGCTATTATGGTGGAGCACTTTAAAAAACTGCTAAAAACCCCATTACTTTAACATGGCCTTCTCATAGCTTCATTGTAGTGTAACCCCGATGTTCTGTATATGCATTGAATTATCATTTTTATTATATCTCTGCAATCCTTACCCCTACTTTCTCTACTGTTCTTTTTCCGCTTTTCTGTGATGCCAACCTGCGCCACCACCACCTGATCAGATCACCATGCAGTCCTTACATTGTCCACATGATCATCATCATTAAATTCTTCCATGAGAAGTCTGAAAACCATGAGGACTGACTGACATCGTTGATGTTAGGTAGAATACCCAGTAGGGGGCTGGCACAATGGGCATACAATGCCTATAAACCAGTGCCCAGTGGGGTCTGGGTGGTCTTGTGGCCTCAGAGCCCCTGCAGATTTTTTTTTCTCTAGCTTTCTGCAGTTATTTTTTTGTTTGTTTTTTCTGTCGTCTAATTTTTATATTTTTTTCTTTTTTTTTTCTTCATCTTGTAAAGCACTTTGAGCTCCATCATTTGTATGAAAACATGCTCTAGAAATAAATGTTGTTGTTGTTGCATATAAATGCAATGTCTTCATCTTCTTCTTCCTCTTGGTGCCATGTACCAGAGGAAGTGTGAATAGGGGACTGTGCAGGATGGCTGAGCTCTTTCACTATCCTGTTGAACTTTTCTAATTGTACAAGTCTTGCTTATGTCCTGAACAGAAGGCGTTTGGGTGCCAGTAATATTCTGTACCACCTTCATTACCTTTTGGTTTTGTGGAACTCTCTGTAGTCCTAGGGTGTTGTACCGTGTGAGCCATCATGGATGAAATGAGAAGTCAAACAAAATGACACCTTGTATTGGCTAACTAAGAAGGTTACGATATGCAGGCTTACGAGACCACTCAGGCCCCTTCTTCAGGCAGATGACTTAGAACTTTCTAGAAACACACACTGCCCCCTGGTGGTAGTCTCCTTATTTTTCTGTGCTGTAGGGTTACCAGAGAACATGGCCCACTTTTTCGCCGTTGTGTCCACCGTCCGGCGGGCATGACCTAAAAAGGTGAAACTGTCCGACTTACATCAGTCACCAACCTGAGCATGTTATTGGCTGAAATCACACACAACCATCTATTCCTGGGCACAATGCCAACGTTGAAAGAGCATTTTCCTTGATCAACACACAGTGGACGACAGAAAGAAATAGACGGTCTGTTGACTCTGTCAGAGGAAGTCTTCTTACAAAGTACCATTTGAAGAATGGAGTGGAGTTCCTCGCCTGTGTTGCCACCAACAATGAACTGCTGAGAAAAGTCACCTCGTCTGAAACATACAAAACCGCATAGTTAATACTATAACTTTTAATTCTGATGACTCCTTTTGTGACCTGTCAAATTGGTTGTTTTTAAAGTTCATACTGTGCTTTGTGAACAGAACGGGACGTGTTCTCCATTGTCATTCTTTATGAGTTCGGCAGTCACACTTCACCTGACTCCAGTATTTAAGATCGCCTTCCTTGATCTCATCCAGTAACTCAATGTATTAACTTACTATGCTGGTGTCCACAGTGTTAAAAAATGGAAATAATTGAAAGATAAATGTAATTCCCATTGGAATGAGCTCTTTGTCAAAGGCACGAAGTAAAATGACAAAGATCAATGCACGTCCATAATTGGACGTTGTAAAAGAAAACACAAACACGATCTTTAAAAGTTGGGGAATCCGTCCCCATATACTGCAAGAACCGGTGTTTTACAGATATCTGGTCAGTCATGAAACTTCAATACAGACAACAGGTATAATGATCGGCGGACATTTTATGCTTGGGGGAAGGAAATGGAAATGGAATGCTGGGAAAAGAGCCACTGAGGTAGATGGGATGTGGAGATATCATCACTGGGGGACCAGAGGGACGGAAGGAACCTGGAAGAGGCTCGGCCTGCTGGCTGGGGTTTTCGGGTGAAAGGCGGCATTTTCTTGTCTTTCCTGTCAGAACAAAGAGAGAGATTAGTACATTGGCATCGTCCCCTAACGTGTGATTTTGTGCTGCTCGTTGCGTCTTTGAGCTGCTCCCTAAACACTTGTGCACGACAACGTATAGCACGGAGAAAGAAAAAAAATGTTGGGAAATTAAGGCGCTTTCTAAATAAACAGGATTCTGAGAAATTAATTCATGCATTTATTTCTAGTAGGATTGACTACTGCAATGCGGTGTTCACTGGATGTTCAAACTGTTCTTTATACAGCCTCCAGTTAATCCAAAATGCTGCTGCAAGAATTATAACAAGAACAAGAAAATATGAACACATAACTCCAGTCCTTAAATCCTTACACTGGCGCCCAGTTAAGTTTAGGGCAGATTTCAAAATCCTCCTTTTAACATATAAAGCATTAAATGGCCAAGGTCCTGCTTACTTGTCTGAACTCTGACTTACAAACCTGAGCGCACATTAAGATCTCAAGATGCCGGTCTGCTTATGATTCCAAGAATTAATAAAATAAAAGTTACAGGACCCCTAAACTGTGGAGTGGTCACCCTGCTACTATAAGAGATGTCCCTTCACTCTCAGGCTGAAGACTCACTTCTTCAGTTTAGCACACCATGACTAGAGCTGCTGATTAACTGTACAGACTGCATCTCTGTTGATAGTCATTAGCACTAAAACATAAGAAACATGACAGTTAGAATTGGATACTAACCCTCAAATGTGGCACTTGGTGCCACGGCCTACCTGCCAAGAAGGTAAAGTCATCTCTGATGGAGGATCGCAGGAATCATCGGGTAGAGGGGTCCTTTCATTGGATTGGCTGGCCCAGTGCTGACTCAGCTGTGGAATGGCCAATAGGGGGAGGCAGCTTGATGACTCTAAACAAATCCAAATCCTATTATGGGATATCATCTACTGTTAAATTCTGCTCCGTAATTGTAATATTTTTATTTTTATACTGTATTAAGGATTTGTCCTGATCTGTCTATTTTATTGTATTGACCCCCCCACCCCACCACCGTTTTTTTGACACCCACCGCACGCCCAACTTACCTGGTGAGGGGTCTCTCTTTGAACTGCCTTTCCTGAGGTTTCTTCCATTTTTTCCATACAAGGGATTTTTTTGGGAGTTTTTCCTCGTCTTCTTAGAGTCAAGGCTGGGGGGCTGTCAAGTGGCAGGGCCTGTTAAAGCCCATTGCGGCATTCCTTGTGTAATTTTGGGCTACACAAAAATAAATTGTATTGTATTGTATTGTATTGTAAAGCTGCTGGGCCATGGGAGTGAGTTATAAGACACTGAGACATGGTGGTCTCTACTGAAAGGCACTATAAACACTCTGTCTGGGGCATTGCCCCTTACAGTCAGGTAAACAGAACACATCAGTGGAGTTTATTCTGCGCCCTCCGCTATTAATGCCGTCACACTTCATGACAGGCCCGCAGCCTTTGAGTACTTTATGACACATTTTGCTTGCCAGAGGTGTTGCTTCTCCAATGACGCTTCCCCCCCCCCTTGTACTCCAGCCAGCTCCCAACTTGCATTGCCGTTGTTGATGATAGACTGTAGATTACCATGGAGGAAGGAAATCTTTTTAGGTCCCGTGAAAAGAAACACAAAACACATCCCAAAGGGAGCCATCTTGTGCCCCTTTTTTATTTTGTCGCAACATTAATTATACCAGTCAGACTTCTTCATTTCCCAACTGTCACCGACACCCAGATGGCGCTGTTATTTATAATGCTGTCCTTCTGCTGGAATTCATCCAGAAATAACTTTAATAGGATTTCGATCATCTGTAACATTGGCTGCCTGTCAATTAGTTTGTTTTGTATCAAGAAAAGGCAGCTTTGTGCTGTTTTGGCGCCGGCAGAGAAAGGAAAACAAAAATGGGGAAGAAACTCCAAACCGAGTCAGTTGGCTCGTTGTGGAGCATGGAGTGATTTTCAAATGTGATTTTACAACATAAAAGACCCGCACATCTTAAAATGAAACGCTTTGACAGAAGAGAAGATAACATCAATGGGTGCAGCCTGTATGATGAGGTTGGAAATGAGGGGCACGCATGGGCACTGAGTCGGGTATTTCAGGTGCAGCCCAGCCCATGGCCATAACAAGCTGGAAATTAGGGATTGTGAACAGTAGAGGGCGCTCAGGAGCAGACAGTGAACCCAAATGATGGAGGATTTAAATAATTGTTTGTTGTGTAGGCCAGGGTCTCATCTCTGACTCAAGTGTGGGTCTTGTTTATTCATTTTTTGTTCTAATTTTCTTTTAATTTTTTTGTAAATATTATTCATTTTTACCGTTGTCTCGCTTCTCGTGTTGTCTAACTTAGTTTTATTACAAGAGTAAATCAAGAAGTAAAGGCAATCTGAAAATGATGCGGTAACCGCACATCGTAAAATGAAACGCTTTGACAGAAGAGAAGGTAACATTGTCTGTATGATCAGGCTCAGCGTTGGCAAATGGAAATGAGGGGCACGCGTGGGCACTGAGTCGGGCGTTTCAGGTGCAGTCCAGCCCTTGGCCATAACAAGCTGGAAATTAGGGAAATTGAACAGTAGAGGGCGCTCAGGAGCAGACAGTGAACCCAAATGATGGAGGATTTAAATAAGTGGGTGCTGTCGTCCAGGGTCTCATCTCTGACTCAAGCGAGTGTCTTGCTTATTCATTTTTTGTTCTTTTTGTCTTCATTTATTTATAAATATTATTAATTTTTGACGTTGTCTAGTTTCTCTTGTTGTTTAAGAGTAAATCAAGAAGTAAAGGCAATCTGAAAATGACGCGGTAACCACAATGGACAGAGGCTGATTCAATCCAGCACGTTCGCAATGGCTCATGGGTAGTGTGATCACACACAGCATGGCGCTCTGCCCTTTGTCCAATTGAAGCCAAATTCAAAGAAACTTGGATGCTCCGCTCCCAGATTGCACCGTCATTGACCAACACGCTGCGGGTGAGATTTCTTTGGGCAGAGGGAGTGAAGCCTGCTGGGTAGGCAAAGCACATGGCTGAAGACCCCCGTGGAAAGAGTATTTAGGATAAAATCCAGGGACCACTTAGTTTACACTGTTGTGGACCAGTAGTCCCAAAAAAAGTTCCAAAAGCACTTCCAAACAATGTCCACTAGAGGGGGGGTACAACCGGCAAGCCCCAGCTAGACACGCAAAATTATTTATTTAGTAAATAAATAATCAAAAATGCTCTGAACAAAACTGTGAAGCTCCGAAGAGCATAAAGGGCATACAATGCCTATAAACCAGTGCCCAGTGGGGTGGCTGGGTGGTCTCGTGGCCTCAAAACCGCTGAAGATTTTGTTTTTTTATTCCGGCCCCGTGGAGTTTTTTGGGGGGTTTTTTGTCCTCCTGGTCATCGGAAATTCCTTTATTCTTTGTTGCTTCGTATTGCCTGATCTCATTTTATATTTTTCTTCATCTTGTAAAGCACTTTGAGTTCCATCATTTGTATGAAAATGTGCTCTAGAAATAAATGTTGTTGTTGTATATAAATGCAATGTCTTCATCTTCTTCTTCTTCCTCTTGGTGCCGTGTGAAAAGGGGACTGTGCAGGATGGCTGAGCTCTTTCATTATCCTGTCGGCCTTTTCTAATAGTACGAGTCTTGCTCATGTCTAGAACAGAAGGCTTACTCTTATTCGATGTTAATTAATGTTGATTTATTTTGTTTTATAATTGTGTCTTTCATTTTTCTATTCTTTAATATGTAAAGCACTTTGAGCTACTGTTTGTATGAAAATGTGCTATAGAAATAAATGTTGTTGTTGTTGTTGTTGTTGTTGTTTGGGTGCCGGTAATATTCTGTACCACCATAATTCCACCTTCGGTTTTGTGGAACTCTCTGTAGTCCTAGGGTGTTGTACCGTGTTAGCCATCATGGATGAAATGAGAAGTCAAGCAAAATGACACTTTGTATTGGCTAACTAAGAAGGTTACGATATGCAGGCTTACGAGACCACTCAGGCCCCTTCTTCAGGCAGATGACTTAGAACTTTCTAGAAACGCACACTGCCTCCTGGTGGTAGTCCCTTTATTTTTCTGTGCTGTTCATCACCTGGCTAGGGTTACCAAAGGACATGGCCCAGTTTTTCGGCGTTGTGTCTTCCATCCGGCCAGCATGGCCTAAAAAGGTGAAACTGTCCGACTTACATCAGTCACCGGCCTGAGCGTGTTATTGGCTGAAATTGTTGTTGTTGTTGTTATAAATGGCAAATCCAGAAGCAAACCAAGTCCCAATTTGTACTCCAATGGCCGAAGGTCTAAACCGGAGCAAATCACGTCGTAATTCCAAAAAATTAAAGGCAAATAAAAAGGCACGAGAACTCAGCACTCCTAAGCTCATTCGAACTAGCCACCAGGAACTCTGGGAGACCCTCAGGTTTTACAGGCAAGAGGGCAGATACTGGCGGTGGCTGGCGGGTGGCGCCAACCTCTTGGGGGACCACCCACAAAACTCATGGAGCAAAACCGAGGCATTGATAACACCGACAGAAACAAAAAACAACGAATACAAATGATAAAGACGCATAACGTTACTGTAAACAGAAGAATCTCAAAATGGAGAAAAAGACAAAGATCTGAACCCCAGCCAGGGAAGGAATCCTGGTTGTGACATAACAAGTCAAGTCAGGTCAAGTTGGGGAGCATGCACTGGTACAGTGTATTGCTACACCCACCACATGACAAAACAGGTCAAGATGCTAATGGGCAACACCCCTGGGCAGGAATCTGGAACAAACTGCCGAGACATGGAGATGAAGAAGAAACCTGAATCTGGAGGAGATATTGGGACAGCTTGGCAAATTAGCTAAATATACGAGCTGGATGGACCAAATGGCCTCCTCTCATTTATCCGATTACTTTTGTTCTTTACCTGTAATGCACGTTCAGCTTACTGGCCTATAGTAACTGGGTAATGCAGATCACCCTCATTATATCCTGGGATAATAATATTCACCGTTTTCCAGTCCTTAGAAATTTCCCCAGTAGAGTCGTGTCTCTCTAAATGACGGCGTATGGGTCCGACCAGATTTTGTTGTTAAGCAAGTTGACTTATATGGAGAAGGCAGGGGACTGCCTCTGTGTCAGATGCCGTTTCTGCCACTCTGACTTTGCATCGCTGTACCCCACGTGCAACAAAACCAAGCACACGCCAGCAGCACACAGATGTCACTTCTGCCATGCTGACTTTAGATACCAGGCACTGGATTCCGGGCATTGCCCACCAGGGACATTCCTTTGTGTCACTATTGCCATGACGTAGCCTGCCCTAAGCTAACCTAACCTAATATTAGCATAATACATACATAACTTGAATGAATAATAACTATTGAAATACAGTATTAACAAAACTTTAATAACAATATTAATTAGAACATTAGGACAATCTGGACAAGAACAGGCCATTCAGACCAACTAAAGCTCGCCAGTCCTATTCACTTAATTCTTCTAAAATAGGCCGAGTTTTGAAAGTCCCTGACGTCTTACTGTCTACCACACTACTTGGTCGCTTATTCCAAGTGTTTATCGTTCTTTGTGTAAAGAAAAACTAATGTTTGTGGGAAATATACCCTTCACAAGTTTCCGACGGTGTCCCCGTGTTCTTGTTGAACTCATTTTAAAGTCACCGTCTCGATCCACTGGACTAATTCTGTTCATAATTTTAAACACTTCAGTCATGTCTCCTGTTAAACTATAAGGGCTCAGCTCCTTAAATCTTTTCTCATAACTCATCCGCTGTAGCCCTGAATCAGCCTCGTCGCTCTTCTCCGACTTTCTCTAGTGCTGTTATGTCCTTTAGGAGACCAACACTGCACCCAGTACTCAAGATGAGGCCTCACTGGTGTAATGACCCCGGCTGAATGATCAATGGTCAACTCTCAGACTGATGGTTTATGAATTTTATTATCGTTTCTGTGACCTTGTTTCATAAACACACTGTAAGAGCTATAAAAAGCAAAGTACAAAATAAAAAGCATGTAAATAACTTAAAATCAACATTCGTAACCTTTGTTTTACGTATAACCCAGAAAAAACAAGCAAGGTGCTTGTTAGTTAACCCCATATGTCGCCATTTTCCTTTCCTATTCCCGCAAAACTGCACAATTAAATTATGCAAACTAAAGACACCCAATAACTTGTCAAAATAAAAGTCACGCAAACGCTCTGATTCAAGCCCTGCTGAAGCATCATGTGTCCTTTACAACTGGTGTGTTATAAAGCATCAGCAGAACCTCCTGTGACTTGTACTCCACACATCAAGGCGCTATATAACCTGACATTCTGTTAGCCTTCTTAATGGCTCCTGAAAAGTCGTTGAAGTGGCGAAAGAAATGGGTAACTGCACTGCTGCATCAAAATTTGATACGTCTGAGAAACTGGTGCAAGACTGGAGGAGGCATTTTTTGAACGGGCGTATAAGTCGGGGTCTGATTTTATGATCGATTTTTCAGGTTTCAAGACCCGACTTATGTGTGAGTATACTGTACAGTACACCTCCGAAATTCGTGGGGAGTTACGTTTCTAGAGCACCCGCGAATTGTGAAAAACTGTAAATTTTGGATGTGGTTAAAACAATATGCCTATTTTTATAGTTTAAACCCTAAAAATGCCCCCAAAACACTTTAATTTCATTTAAAACTCAGCTTAATACATTACCCTAAAAAAAGAATGTAAAGGTAAACCCGTATACTGTACAGTACTGTACTGCCATGTCTCCCACAGTTCTAGAATGTAAAATACCGATGTTACCACTATAGAGTGCATGTGGAAAGTATTCACAGCGTATCACTTTTTCCACATTTTGTTATGTTACAGCCTTAATCCAAAATGGATTCAATTAATTTTTTTCTGCAGATTTCTACACACAACACCCCATAATGACAACGTGAAAAAAGTTTACTTGCAAAAGGTTTTTGCAAATTTATTTAAAATAAAAAAACTGAGAACTCCCATGTACATAAGTATTCACAGCCTTGGCTCAATACTTTGTTGATGCACCTTTGGCAGCAATTCAAGCCTCAAGTCTTTTTGAAGATGATGCCACAAGCTTGGCACACCTATCCTTGGCCAGTTTCGCCCATTCCTCTTTGCAGCACCTCTCAAGCTCCATCAGGTTGGATGGGAAGCGTCGGTGCACAGCCATTTTAAGATCTCTCCTGAGATGTTCAATCAGATTCAAGTCTGGGCTCTGGCTGGGCCACTCAAGGACATTCACAGAGTTGTCCTGAAGCCACTCCTTTGATATCTTGGCTGTGTGCTTAGGGTCGTTGTCCTGCTGAAAGATGAACCGTCGCCCCAGTCTGAGGTCAAGAGTGCTCTGGAGCAGGTTTTCATCCAGGATGCCTCTGTACATTGCTGCAGTCATCTTTCCCTTTATCCTGACTAGTCTCCCAGTTCCATCCCCACAGCATGATGCTGTCACCACTATGGTTCACTTTAGGGATGGTATTGGCCTGCTGATGAGCGGTGCCTGGTTTCCTGCAAACGTGACACCTGCCATTCACACCAAAGAGTTCAATCTTTGTCTCATCAGACCAGAGAATTTTGTTTCTCGTGGTCTGAGAGTCCTTCAGGTGCCTTTTGGCAAACTCCAGGCAGGCTGCCATGCGCCTTTTACTAAGGAGTGGCTTCTGTCTGGCCACTCTACCATACAGGCCTGATTGGTGGATTGCTGCAGAGATGGTTGTCCTTCTGGAAGGTTCTCCTCTCTCCACAGAGGACCTCTGGAGCTCTGACAGAGTGACCATCGGGTTCTTGGTCACCTCCCTGATTAAGGCCCTTCTCCCCTGATCGCTCAGTTTAGATGGCCGGTCAGCTCTAGGAAGAGTCCTGGTGGTTTCGAACTTCTTCCACTTACAGATGATGGAGGCCACTGTGCTCATTGGGACCTTCAAAGCAGCAGACATTTTTCTGTAACCTTCCCCAGATTTGTGCCTCGAGACAATCCTGTCTCGGAGGTCTACAGACAATTCCTTTGACTTCATGCTTGGTTTGTGCTCTGACATGAACTGTCAACTGTGGGACCTTCTATAGACAGGTGTGTGCCTTTCCAAATCATGTCCAGTCAACTGAATTTACCACAGGTGGACTCCAATGAAGCTGCAGAAACATCTCAAGGATGATCAGGGGAAACAGGATGGACCTGAGCTCAATTTGGAGCTTCATGGCAAAGGCTGTGAATACTTATGGACATGTGCTTTCTCAGTTTTTATTTTTAATAAATTTGCAAAAACCTCAAGTAAACTTTTTTATGTTGTCATTATGGGGTGTTGTGTGTAGAATTGTGAGGAAAAAAATGAATTGAATCCATTTTGGAATAAGGCTGTAACATAACAAAATGTGGAAAAACTGATGCGCTGTGAATACTTTCCGGATGCACTGTATATACTGGAATTCATGCAAGCGCGTTTTCATTGCCAGAAGCCTTAGAAGGTGCAGGACATCTTGGGACTTTAACCCTTAAAATGCCACATATTTGGGGGTTAAAGCCTCCCTGGACACCAAATACTTTTTTGCTCCCCTTTTTATGTAAACGTCACAATTCACAAAGAAAAAATTAAATTTTAATGGAACACATTTTTTTGGGTTGGATAATGACTGACTGACTGACTTGCACTAGTCACTGTAAATATTGTACAGTTTCACTATTTTTTGGGGGTACAGATGCGGTGAGGACCGTGTAAGAAAGCCCACCACATACTATTTTACGTGTACCTACAATTAAAACCCATCTTTTGTTTTGCTCTGCTGTCTTGTTTGTTTCTGTGCCTCCCTGTCTAATGCCTCACATTGCTGATCCCTACCAGCCCCAAACTACAAGACGTCCAGGGTGTAGTCCGGTGCCATCCTTGCCACTACATATGGTGTCACACCGATATGATGATCCAAATGGAACTGGGCTACATTTTAGGTTTTCATTGCTCCTGCATCATGGGGTAGTGTAATAAACGGCAAATAAATTGTCATAGCTATGCCTCGTAAAGAGTCGCTTCAGTTAAATCACTGGATCAGCAAAACCAATCCTTTGATTAGCACTTCAGCAGATCTACTAAAAGTCTTCAAATGTCTTATGTCATGAAATAGTCCGTTACTAATCACCGCAAACTCCATCCTTCTGCCAAGACGAGGCTGCTGCCAGCTACAAGGACATTTTGTTCTGCTACACTCAGGAAAAGCAACGGCTATTTCAGAATCGGCAGCGATGTGAAAGATGAAGTGCTGAACTGCATTAAGGCCGCCAATTCCTTCCTGTCTATGCTGATGAGACATTTGCTTTTCCTCAAGTTCCGACACTTCTTGCTAATGTCACTTCCATGCATAAAGGCCCCGTTTAAGAAGAATTTATTTTGTAGGGATGTCCTCCAACTCACATGCCACATACTAGTGTTTCAAGGTGCCGGGAAGAAATCAAGAGAATTGGGATCAATCAATTCACTCTCTCTTTGACATCACAACTGTTTGCTCCTCAGTTAATGGCTACAGGGTATAAATATTGCAAACGTTCTTCAGATTTATTGAAGCCAGTCGCGCAGAAGGCAATGCAAATAATATTGTAAATCTGTAGCTGTTAAGAACGCCCAACATTTAAAACAACAAGAAGGAAAATGTCTGCATAGCATAACATTCAAGTGTGTTTGTAGACTTGGTTTGAATGTAGGAACATTTTTCAGTTTTCTAGTTACTACAGCAGATAATTCAACAATTATTACAATTGTGTTCATGGCATATTTTAGTAATAGTGGGTCAAATTCAAAAGATAACAGATTTATTATATACTAGCTGTGCTACCCATCTGAGATGGGATGAAATCAAGCTGAACAACGTAGACTTCAAATTTGACATTTGCAGTTCACCATGCGATGCATACGTGTCTTTTATAAGACATTTGGTATGGGATCGGTAAAAGCAGTGTTAATTTTTGTGACACGCCATCCGATGGAATGACAGTGCAATGTATATGTCTCTGTTATACTGTTATATGCCATTTGGTATGGGATCAGTAAACGCAGTGTTAAGTTTTGTGATGCATCATCTGTCAGAATGACAAATGCAATGCATATGTCCCTGTTATGTGCCATTTGGTATGGGATAAGTAAACATAGTGTTAATTTTTGTGATGCACCATCTGTCGGAAAGACACAATGCATATCCATCCATCCATTATCCAACCCGCTGAATCCGAACACAGGGTCACGGGGGTCTGCTGGAGCCAATCCCAGCCAACACAGGGCACAAGGCAGGAACCAATCCTGGGCAGGATGCCAACCCACCGCAGGACACACACAAACACACCCACACACCACACACACACTAGGGCCAATTTAGAATCGCTAATCCACCTAACCGGCATGTCTTTGGACTGTGGGAGGAAACCGGAGCGCCCGGAGGAAACCCACGCAGACACAGGGAGAACATGGGAAGCGAACCGGGGTCTCCTAACTCCGAGGCAGCAGCGCTACCACTGCGCCACCGTGCCGCCCTCACAATGCACATGTTCCCTGTAATATGCTATATGGTATGGGATTAGTAAAAGCAGTGATCATTTTAGTGATACACCATCTGTTGGAATGACACAATGCATATGTTCCCTGTAATATGCCATATGGTATGGGATTAGTAAAGGCAGTGATCATTTTAGTGATACACCATCTGTTGGAATGATAGATGCAATGTATATGTTGCCATTATATGTCATTTGGTATGGGATCAGTAAAAGCAGTGCTCATTTTTGTGACACTCCATTTGTTGGAATGACAACATGGCAATGTATATGCAGGAATGGTGACTGCTGCCTCCTTATATAGTCCATCCAGAAGTGCTTCAGGTGATAATTAACTTAATTCAGGCTGCACCTCCGGATGTGGCTGCTTTCCAGCCCACATGGGCTCGTTAAGCCATATAGCTCCCCCTGGCGGTGGCCACAGAGTCCAACATGGCTGAGCTTCGAAATCGCTGTCACCAAGTGTTCCGGGGGACGTAATGTGTAGCCCATGGCAATTCCCCCAGACCAAGAGTCCCGGCTGGGCATGGGCCCCGGCCATCCGTCACACTATCTATCTATCTTTCTATCTATTATATAGTGCTTTTCAGATCTATCTATCTATCTATCTATTGTTATATAGTGCCTTTCATATCTGTCTATCTATTATATAGTGCTTTTCAGATCTATCTATCTATCTATTGTTATATAGTGCCTTTCATATCTGTCTATCTATTACTGTATATAGTGCCTTTCATATCTGTCTATCCATTATATAATGCCTTTTATATCAATCTATCTATGTATTTGTCTAATTAATTTTTTTGATGTCTCGTTAAGCACTTTGATCCTCCTACCTGTGTATGAAAATGTGCTGTATAAATAAACGTTGTTGTTGTACGCAGTGATTTTCAGACACTTTGTAGCACACAGAATGCTCATTTCTCCTACTTCCGTCTGCTACTTTGAAGGCCTTCATAAAATTTTTGCTTCTGCGTACCACGGGCCCAGCACTAAATGGTCTGAATGATGCATTAAGCCAAAGGCCCACTGGAGTGCCGCACTTGAGAACAAGTTAAAGAGAGCCTGGCAGTGGGCTGCCAAGGAAAAGTAGCTTTAACAGGAGCAGAGAGAAATGATTACTTTTAAAAAGGTATCAACAAACAATATAAAGTATGATTGAAGGCGTTTCTTAAGAACACAGGACGTGAGCAGGTGCTCTCTGCTGAATGAACAGATTTTGGTGGCCCCCACTTTAGGCCCCGTTGTGCCTCCGCAGGGCTCCTCTTCTAAAGGACCACTCTCTTGTCATCCTCATTCATCGAAGCACAGAGAGCTCCTTGGGGGGACAGCCTGAAAATGGGATTCCTTTTTACATTCAGAGGCCTATTAGGTCGCCCTTTCACAAGCCCTGTGCTGAGCGCCATTGAAAGAGCTCTTAAATGCGCACGATGAGCAGCAATCAGGGCTTCTTTTATAGCCTCAGAAAACCTGATAAGATTTTCTTTTTATTTTGTGTGTGTGTGTGTGCGTATGTGTTTCCAAAATAGGGAATGATTAGTCATTTGTGAATGACTTGAATTCATTGGTGTAACTACACCGTGTCGCCGTGAATACAGAGATAAAATGAATAAAAGAAGTTTGATGGAGGAGGAGGAGGCAGCACTAATAAAGCTTAATTAGCATTGAAAGTCCCAATCTGAGTTGTGCACACAGGCTAAGAGTCTCACCTTCACTTAGCTGTCCCCTGGGCCTTTTCGGGGGTCCAAGCAAGTAAATGAATTGTTGACATTTCAGTATTAATTATAAACGCTGCCCATCAGGATCTCCTGTATGTATACAGTAACTTTCATTATCTACAGTAGATGTAGTGAGAAGCCAAGTAACATGACACCAACTAAAAATTAATTAGTTAGAAACTAATTAGTTAGCCAATAAAAGGTGTCATTTTGCTTGACTGCTCACTACATCCTGTAACACTAGATGGCGCTATACTGGCACTTAACCCGACACACACACACACTGACAACATGTCTTGAAAGTTGCTTTAATTTCTTCTTTTTAAATAAATGGTGCCCAAAGCACCTCCACCACAGTAAACAGTCAGTCAGTCAATTTCCAAACGGCTATATCCTAACACAGGGACTAGGGGGTCTGCTGGAGCCAATCCCAGCCAGCATAGGGTGCAAGACAGGAAAAAAAAACCTCGGGCAGGGTGCCAGCCCACCACATGAGACGCACACACACACCAAGCACACAATTTAGGCCCTCCAAAGCACCTAACCTGCATGTCTTTGGACTGTGGGAGGAAACCTATGCAGACACGGGGAGAACATGCAGACTCCATACAGGGAGGACCCGGATATCGAACCCAGGTCTCCTTACTGTGAGCGAGCAGCGCTACCACTGCGCCACCCTCCATAATAAACAAATAAACACAATAATATTCCATCTTTCCATCCATTATCCAACCCGCTATATCCTAACTACAGGGTCACGGGGGTCTGCTGGAGCTAATCCCAAGCGCTGCTGCCTAGCAGTTAGGAGACTCGGGTTCACTTCCCAGGTCCTCCCTGTGTGGAGTTTGCATGTTCTCCTCGTGTCTGCGTGGGTTTCCTCCCACAGTCCAAAGACATGCTGGTTAGGTGCATTGGTGATCCTAAATTGTCCCCTAGTGTGTGCTTGGTGTGTGCCCTGCCTGGGGGTTTGGTCCTGCCTTGCACCCTGTGTTGGTGGGATTGGCTCCAGCAGACCCCCGTGACCCTGTGTTAGGATATAGCGGGTTGGACAATGACTGACTGACTTTTGCTTGCCTCCAGTACATGGGGTGGAATCCCCAAACCTCCATCCTCTTTGTTGTGCGTGGAGTTTGCATGTTCTCCCCGTGTCTGCGCGGGTTTCCTCCCACAGTCCAAAGATATGTTGGTTAGGTGCAATGGCTGTCCTAAATTGTCCCTAGTGTGTGTGCGCTGCGGTGGGTTGGCGCCCTGCCCGGGGATTTTTTCCTGCCTTGTGCTCTGTGTTGGCTTGGATTGGCTCCAGCACACCCCCGTGACCCTGTGTTAGGATATAGCGGGTTGGAAAATGACTGACTGACTGGCACCGAGTGTCACCTCCCTGACCGAGACCCATTCTTGTCTGCCAAGTTTGGTCAGCTTCTAAGACCTCTGCTGGTTCAAATATCTTCTTCCATTTCACAAGTGTTGAGGCCATAGTGAGAGTGACAATAGGCAAGTTTCCATCCAGTTTTTTGCGACGTTTTGTTATCGACAAGCAGAATATACGTAAACAAAATGTGCGAAATTTGCTGTTTCCATCCAACTGGCTTTTTATCGATAAAATGGTGTGCGTGATGACGTCAACCCCAAAACGAACTGTCGCATAAGTTTTGTTGTTGTCGCGAAAAAAAATCTGCCCGTGAGCCGTTTCCATACATAATTTTGTGTATGTCGCAAATTATCTACCTTTTGTTTTCCACGTGACACCCCCTCCACTAAACAAAGAAACAAAGAAATGGAGAGATTATTCAGACAGTTTTTTGAAATTTGCCAGCTTACTGTTATTTCAGTTTCACAAATAATTGGAATTGTACATAATATCCGAAGACGACAGCAGAATGAAGCAGTTGCTTGTCTGATAGCCCTAGAGCTCGAAGAAAGTACCCCAGTGCGACGAAACCCACGGCTATGGGAGAGACGACAGAATAAGACCTTCTGGGAGGAGGTGGTGGGGAGACACTTCACAGAAAATCTCTGGCTGCAACATTTTAGAATGACGTTTGAGATGTTGTGTCGATTCATCAGTCCTGATGTTGCGCCCATCACAGGTTGTCACCGACCACCGGTTCCAACCCCAAAGCGGATTGCCATTGCCCTTTACAAGCTGGCAACCTGCCGAGTATAGAGTAGTTGGAGAAACTTTCGGGATTAGTAAAACTACCGTCCATCGATGTGTATATGCTGTGTGCACCGCTATTAAAGAAAAATTAATGCGGCGTTATATCAGACTTCCGACTGTAGCGGAGGCCAATGAAATTGCATACCGCAATTCCTTGGTGCATCTTGTGCCACAGATTTACGGTGCGCTGGATGGCACGCATGTGCCTATTCTTCCCCGACGGAAGGCTACGCGATTACATTAATCGCAAAGGGTGGCCATCTATTGTTCTCCAGGCCCTTGTTGATGACAGGTGCATGATGCGAGATATTTGCGTTGGCACACCTGGTAGTGCCCATGATGCAGCTGTGTTTGCAGCATCGGATCTGTACGGGTGAGCCTACCTTTCAACATCCCTTCTCAGTGCGATAACAACTGAATTAGTACTGTAACCTGCTTCCCTTAAGGTTTTAATTAAAACTGAAATTTGAATTAATACAAAATAACGACGTTTAATCAAAAAAAACTAAAGTTAATATTAATGAGAGAATTTCTCATATATGCTAAAACATCTGCCATTTAATAATAAGAAAAAAATGTTTAGATAATGAAACACACGGTTTATTAAATATTTTGACTGGCACAGTAAATTACCTTTGCGGTTTTTGTATTATTTAGACATCCTGAGAGACACCCCCAGGCTACAGTTGATGTGGAGGGAGTTCAGGTACCCCTTTTAGTAGCAGGAGACCCAGCCTATCCGCTACTGCATTGGCTCATCACGAGAAATAACGAGTCTCTTCATCAGACCATGCGAACCGATCCGCTATTCTCGTTTTGATTGCACGTGATGAAAATGGATCATGTGACACATTTATTTGCGTTAAAGCCCTTTTTTCCCCAACAAAAAGTGTTTCCAATGTAGTTTTTGCGACATCTGAAGTATCGATATGGAATTTATGCGCTAAAGTTAAACGGAAAAATATTATGTCGACATGTACAACCATTTTATCGATAATTAGCATTTCCATCAGCTAAAATTTGAAGCGCTAAATATTTTTCTTGGATGGAAACCTGGTTAGTGACGGTGCTGGTCGGCCTTACACTTCCGGGCAGCCTCTTGAACTCTATAGGGTTGAGCCCGCTGAGGGATGAGCCAGCGGATGAGGGCACGACACACATTTAGCAAGGTGGTAGGCGTCTAAGTGCTTCAGTGCTTTTAAAAGGATGATCCAAAGAAACGGTAAAGCAGTGCAGTGCTGCTTCCCAGAATAATGAAATAAATACATAAAGAGCAAGGAGGACTTTATTACGTATTCCTTAAAATGAGGTTCAGATCTCACAGGCAAGGAAACTGTTCTTTTAAAAACCTTGGTGCGTCCCTTTATCTTGGTGTCTCCTCTCCTTATCCTAACCGGACCTTGCAGGCAGAGAAGATGCCAAACCGACAGGCGCAGCCATCCCTCTTAAAAGGTGGGTCCGGATCGCTGCTGCTCAACGGCTCAACAGCAGGGCTTCCCATCTGGACCCAAGCTTGGGTCCTTACTTTCCACAGACCACCAGCAAGGCTCTCTGTGCAAACCTCTCAGACTCCCGTGGAGGTTCGCCTGCACCACCTGATCACTCCGTCTCCCTGAATCACTCAGCTGGAGTGATCGATCCTCTACTTCATCCCCTGAGTGTTGGCCACCCACTCTCCTGCCTGCCTCGTCTCTCTCGCCTGCTCTCTGATTCGCTCGTTCGTTCATTTTTGCACAGGCTCGCTCTCCTGTCTTCCTGCCTGTTTTGCTCTCCCCGCCCCCCTTTTTTCTCAAGCCAACTCCCCCTTATATGCCTCCATCGGCAATTGCACACCACAGAAAGCTGATGATACAATTCAGACAGAACAAACCCTCTCGTGCAGGAGCGTCTCACCATAATTACCTCGCCAATCTCCCACTGCTGTACCAACACGCACACCCACGGACATCGAGGTGGCCAGTTCATTTATTTATTTATTAAAATGGCCCCACATAACCTGCTCTACCAAAGAGACCATTAAATTCTGCGTCACCTCCCTGCTCAAGGCCCTTCTTGCCCAGTTACCCAGTTTGGCTGGATGGCCAACTCTAGGAGGAGTCCTTGTGGTCCTCCATTTCACAAGTCTTGATGCCCCCAGGGCTCCTGGGAACACTCAATGCTTTACAGATCCCCTTGTCCTGATCTGTGCCTCACCATAACTTTAATCACGGAGGTCCACAGAAAGTCCCCTGGGGCTTCATGATTTGGTTTTTGTCCTGACGTCCAGTGTGAATTAGTTGTGAATTTAAGAACACATTTTGAAACAATTGTGGGACCTCCTATGCATTGGGACACCTATGTGCCTTTCTCAGTGATGTCCAGTCAATTTCTAGAAACATCTCAAGGAGATTTAAAGCAAACTGGTGGTATGGAAAATAAAAAGTTATGTATGGGTGCAAGTAGATTTAAAACGTAGTGTGAACTTTCACATGAATCAGGTATGCCAAGTAAATAGTTAAATAAAGGCATAGGCCATATTTCTTTTTTAACACTAGAATTACCAGATCCTACGAAAAAAAATTGTAGATCCGTCCCACCTTAAATCCCTTCGCACCTCTCTGTCAGCGTCTTTTGTCCTGTAAATGTTTCGATAAGCAGCAAGCAGCCTGCTATCACGTCCCCCCAACGCCGCGCAGTTTTCTCAGCTCAAGTCTGTTTACTTACGTGTCAGTTGCTTAGAGTTGTATAGAGTGAGAAGTCAAGCAAAATGACACCTTTTATAAATACTGTATCGTTATTTGGAACACATGCATTTCATGTGTGTTCTGTGCCTACAACAATCTATGTAACCACATTGTTAAAACAGAAACGTTTTTCATGTGTTAGTAATAATTGACAAAATGTAGACATGAAGTGCATAATGTGTGAAGTCTGAAGTCCAAATATCAAAGAAATACTTTCACAAACGGTACAAATATAACACAACAAGTGCGCTTCTATTCAAGAATATAACTGCAGAAAAACAACCCGCGATAGGGTGCAACATTGACACACATTTGATACGACACCTTCAGTGGCACAACGGTGTCAACTGTTGACTGGTAATCAAAACTCTAAGGGTACGACACCGGACGAGTCCATTTTGAGAAGTGAGCTGCTCTTATTCTAACTATTTTAGAATTAAAACATACATTTGATTCCAGTCTGTAACAGCCGGTGTAAATTTATGATACTTGTAAAGGTTATCTTGTGTTTTTAATTCAGTTTTATTCTCTCAGTCGCGTTCACATAAACCCCACCCCCCCCATGCCCCCGCCCGCATTTGACACTGCTGTTTTCACATAAAACGCGCTATAACAGAGGTGAACTCAGATGATGCCAGCGGTTCTACATCGGAGCAAGAGTGCACGTCACACTTGCCATCTCTTTACTTTGTATGTGTAAATGGGAAATTCTGCAGTCTACTTGTGACTTTACGCTGTAGGACATAAGTAAATAATTAAAGGTAAATAAGTAAATAACATTAGATCTGGCTCTTATATACAAAGTACAGCAACGGCAGCTTCCACCTGCAGCTATAGACTCTTCTGTATGCGAGTGACTCTCCACGCTAGTGTTTAGATCTGCGTTTAGAGAGAAACCACCAATATTTAATAACCTCAAAGGACAGAAAAGGGGGAGAATGATGAATGGAGACAGCCCGGTGTCAGAAAAGGGGGAGCACCTGTCGAATGAGGGCCGGTTAGGAAATAAGGGAAGCAAGGAATGATACTGAATGATAAGATACAGGAAATATTGGCTGCGGTGAGCTGGCACCCTGCCCGGGGTTTGTTTCCTGCCTTGCAAACTGTGTTGGCTGGGATTGGCTCCAGCAGACCCCCGTGACCCTATGTTAGGATACAGCAGGTTGGATAATGGATGGATGGATGGAGGAAATATTGGTGGCTGCAGAAAGGACCTGCAAAAGGCCAGCTTGAGTAGGGAGTCAGAATAAGCAGCAAATGAGCTGTTTGAAGTGAGGTCGAAATGGTAAGAAATGATTATATAAACTGTAACTTTTGGCTTGTTCAGGGCTCAACTTAGTTTGGCTTAATCGGGTTGAGTCCACGTTATTGATTGATGCAATAAAGCTAAATTACTCCGTTTGCCTATCCTTTGACTCCTAGAGCCTTCTTTCAAGGTGAAAATCTCTGATGCGACAGTGGCACCTGAGTGCCACTTGGGGTGCCACCACAAGGGTTTGGAATGCTTCTAGGAATGAGAGCGTTCAGATTTGGAATGCATTTATGAACCCTTCTTAAACATGTCTTCAGTTTGTCATTATGGGTTATTGAGTATCGATGAATGGTCAAAACTGGCCAATGTGTCCATTAAAGATGAAACCTACAAGACAATAAAAAGTTTTGTGGCTGGGTGCAGGAATGGCAGGTCGCTAAAGAAAAATTTTGTTCTGCCAATCGGGTACCGCCCCATTTTAATAAACACAAAGTTCAAAACTAAAGTGAGCGCTTCTGAGGTGTTGTCACTCTATAAACCCTCAGGCTTCAAAACATCAAAGTAAAGATTCGGCTCTAGCCGTGCATTAGGGTCATGTTGTGCTGGAGCTCCGTCTGGCGGGTCACGCTTGCCAAAATGAAGCCTCCTTCTTTCTGGGCAGCCGAGTGATTCTTATACTCTGGGAACTGAAAGGGGCGGAGTTAGGTGACCTCACTGGGTGGTTTCTCAGTGCTGTCGGGGGAGAGAAGGAGACCACAATGTTAGCAACAGCGCCCCCTCTCATCCCGGTGGGCTATCACATACCTCGACTGAGCCTGTAAGGCGATCTCAGATGCGCATGCATGGATGGTGTGCAGAAAATGAAAAGGGGGTCGGAAAAGTTTCTGATTCTACTGTATTTGCAGCCCCCTGTCGGGGGTTGAGGATCTGACCACCATGAGTTACTATGCAAGCCCCATAACATCCAAAAAAAAAAAATTTGTGATTCTTTTTCGCTGCAATTAAGCCAAACTTTTCTAACAAATGAGCCGAGTCATTTTTTTTTTGCCCTGCGATTCCAATCGGAGAAGCGTCTGAGTTGAAAAGTTTGCATGTGACAATGAATAG
The DNA here is from genome assembly GCF_016835505.1 of Polypterus senegalus. Classification (NCBI taxonomy): domain Eukaryota; kingdom Metazoa; phylum Chordata; class Cladistia; order Polypteriformes; family Polypteridae; genus Polypterus; species Polypterus senegalus. Next base: position 182,596,616 of record NC_053160.1, read on the forward strand.
GAATTTACATAATAAAGCCAAATTAACTCAGAATTAATTCAGTAATTTAAATCTCTCGCACAAGTTTTCAGAACGACTTGCCCTCTGGTGTCGCCACTGGAGAATAATTTGCATTTGAAATAATTAACAGAGTATTAACTGTGCGTTTCATGTCTGTATATGATTTAGTAATTAAGCTTCACTAAATAGTACAAGCAATTGAATTAACTGAGCAAGTGTTGCTTTATGCGCTACGCAAGGAAAATGTAATCTCGCGGCTTCCAGCGATGCGGGGGGCTTTGTTTTTTATTTGTGTAGCTTTTGATTGGTTTAATAAAGGAGGAGCAAAGCCAAAATTGGCTTATAAACGTCAAGACATAAAATGAGGAGAGCGCAGTGGCACAAGGTGTACCCCTTTAGCATCACTGCTCTATGGACCCCCACTACAATACACGCGCTGTGAAGGTTCGGGTCGGCTCCACACTTCCCTAACTGCCGTTAGTCATGAACCGAGGTGAGCCGGGCAAATGAGGACACACACTTGTGGCAAAGAGAAGGTGCAAAGGTGGCTAGTGCTTTTATTAAAATTCCAAAAGGTAAACAGTGTAAAGAACGGCAACAGTGCGCGGCACAAGTTCAATCAACGTCTCCAATGAATAAATAATTGTGGTGGTTAAAATCATCTCCATGAATACGCCGTTGAAAAGAAAACTCACGAGCCCCGATGCTTCCTTTAAAACACGACGCCTCCTCTGCTCACCCCGCATGGGGATCCTGCGGCCAGAGCAGACGTCCTTTCCTCAGTGCCCATTCTGCCCATACATTAACATGGCCCTGGGGGTATAAGAGATGTGTCTGTGTGGCTCACTGTGGCGCCCCACGGATGCCAACAGATTGGCAATGGAGACCTGAGCCACCCCTTTAGTCCCCATTGCCGGGCTGTTGGCATCAGTGGGGCGCTGCAGTGAGCCACACACACACACACATCTCTTATACCCCCAGGGCCGTCTTAACGTATGGGCACAATGGGCACTGGAAGGTGGCCCCAGGAGCACAGGGGGACCATGATATTTCTGATGCCTATGTGTTTGCTATCAAAACAGGGGCCCCAGTGTACTGCTTTGCCCTGCGGGGCCTGTGATGCTGCTAAGACGGCCTTGACTGAGACATCACATAACGGGTCTCTCCTACTTGCCGGTATAGCTCAATAGAAGTGTCCCTTCAGTCCCTCTCCTTGAGGCTCACGCCTGACCTCCTGCCTCCATTTCTCTAGTATGGGCTCTCTCGATCCTGCCTGTCATTCTCTCTCTCTGTTTTTTCTCAGTTTAATTTCCATCATCTCTTTCTTCTATTTCTCCGTTCCCTTCTTCTTCTTTTTCGGTCTTTTTTTGTTCCCCTCTGCCGTCCAGGCTCCTGTTATATTGGTTTAATTGGGCGAAGGTGAGAAACCTAGCAAGAGCGAAGGGACAGGGAGCCCCAGAAGAAGCCTAAGAGAGAGAATGGAGACTGGTGGCCAAACAGAAGGGGACAAAAAGAGAGAACTAAGCCCAAGAACCCAGGGAGGGAATCGAAAAAAAGCCCCACAAGCAGAATGGGAAAACTTAAACACAACCAGCTGGCAAAGAAAACTAGAAAAGACCCAGTATGAGAAACACAGCAATACACTACAGGCAGCACACAAAACCTCCATTGAGCCTAAGGATTCTCGACGGGCCTACCCCTACATAAAACCCTAAACTTAACCAAGGGGACCCCCCTAGCCTAAGGCTAACCCTAACCCTAAACCTAAGGGCCTTATCCTAAAGCAAAGTGCCAGGGGCCCCCAGACAGCAAGAAACCCACTGATGGAGGATCATGGAAGCCTTATCCTGACCAGACCAGAGCCAGTAATGTGCTAGGTGTATATACTGTCACACACGTGCTCGGGGGGCGGTCGAAGGGCTTGACTAAATGTGGTGATACCCCAGACTAGGGCTTAGCAGTGTCCACTAATGCTTTTTCTCCTTCCTCTACAGATCCACAGAAGGAAAATCAGCTTAAAATTCACTTCTGGGTCCTCCACAGACTACACTTTCGGGCCCAGCTCGTCAGACCTCCCATTCACTCCCAATCCTGTGCTGCCCCACAGATACTCCTCTTCATCCCTGCCTGCTTTAACGCTCCATTCCCTGTTTACTACCTCAGTCCTGTGTTGGGCTCTGTCTGGAGAGACTACTCACTTCTGGGTGCAAAATCTGTTTACAGCTTTCACAATTTCTTCTCCAAGTATACAGGGTGGATCGCCAAACTTTATTTTGGCTCTGTGTCTTGGGTTTCTGCATCAGAGGGAAATGTAGGAAAACAAAGTACAGTAAAACCTCGATTATATTATCCATCAAGGGTCAGGACTGTGGCTGTGATGGAGAAGAGAAAAGATGGAGAACAGAACAGTTACTTTAAAAATGATATACAGTAGATTAGTTTTGCATGTAGCGGGGGCCACATAGGAGGTTTTTGTTTCTATGTAAGTATGTCCTGTTGATCCATCCGTCAATCCATCTATTCATTATCCAACCCGCTATATCCTAACTACAGGGTCACGGGGGTCTGCTGGAGTCAATCCCAGCCAACAAAGGGCGCAAGGCAGGAAACAAACCCCGGGCAGGGTGCCAGCCCACCGCAGATGTCCTGTTGAGTGATTGTTAAATGTGAATGGCAACACAGGGTGCACCGATTGCTGTTTGTAAATTGGGGTCAGTGTCTAAAAAACGGGTTTGCTCTGATGTGGAGGGGCTTGTGGGATTGGTAGTCTTTATACACTGTATTGATAAAACCGGAAGAGAAGGATGTGGAGGGACTTTTCAATTGGACTATTTTCTAATCAACATCCTCTCCAGCAGCAGCTCCTAAACCTTTCAGCTTTCACCTTACACTCCAAATCGTAACCTTAGATCTTCAAATGAGGGTCTGCTTAGAATTCCAAGAACTGAACTTAAAATAAGTGGTGAGGTGGGTGGCCTTTTGCTGTTAGGCACCTCAAATCTGGAAGAGCTGACCGACAGAAATTCGCCAGTGGAGCACTTTAAAAAAAAACTGCTAAAAACTCATTACTTTAACATGGCTTTCTCAGAGCTCCATTTTAGTTTAATCCCTTTTTTTTTAATTATATTGATTTTATTGTATTCATTCCATAAAAATAGAATCACACAATCTCCATTTAAGTGGGCATAAAATAAGCGGTTATTCTAAGGATAGCAAACTACCGAACGTGGTGATGAAGTGACCAAAAATCCACTGGGTCAGCGGTGGCACCTGCATATGCATAAGGACATATACAATATATCTATATATTCTTGGGTTTGACATGACAAGCTTCACACACCTGGATTTGGGGATTTTCTACCATAGTCCTCTGTAGACCCTCTCAAGCTCTGTTAGGTTGGATGAAGACCATCAGTGGAGAGCTAATTTAAGGTTCAGTTGGGTTCAGATCTAGGTTCTGATTGGGCAACTGAAGGAAATTCCCATGTTTGTCTCTAAGCCACTCCTAATTATCTGGTTTTGGGTTTAGTTTTATTCTTCTGCTTTGAAGATGAACCTTCATCCCAGTCTGAGATCCAGAGTTCTCAGGATCAGGTTTTAATTAAGGATATCTCTGGACTTTCCTGTGTTTTGCTTTCCCTCAACCTTGTCTAGTTACCAAGTTCCTGGTGATGAAGAACAACCATCATGCCACCATCGTGTTTCACCAATTGAATGGTATTGTGTAGGTGACATGACACTAATCTCGATTTCATCAGGCCAGAAAATGATGTTTTGCCCAGTCTGAGAGTCCTTCCTGTGCCATCTTGCAAACGTTAATCAAACATTCATATGTTATCTGGCCACTCTGTTATAAAGCATAAAGATTTTTTGCAATTTTTTTAAACATAAAAAACTGACACAAATGTTCAGATTCCTACCTCAGTACTTAGTTGAAGCCCCTTTGGCAGCAATGAGAGCTGGGAGTCTTCTTGGGTCAGATGTGACAAGCTTCCCATTCCTGGATTTGGGGATTTCCTGCCATTCTTCTCTGCAGGTCCTCTCAATCTCTGTCAGGTTGGTTGGAGACCATTGGTGGATGGCTACTTTGAGGCCTCTCCAGAGATGTCTGATTGGGTTCAAGTCTGGGCAACTCCAGGACATTCACAGAGTTGTCCCAAAGCCAATCCTGTGTCATCTTTGCTTGGACCTGTTGTAAGGTAAGGATCACAGCCAGTCTGAGGTCCGGAGTGCTCTGGCACAGGTTTTCATTAAGTATGTCTCTAGACTTTGCACCATTCAGCTTTCCCCATACTGAGGAGTAGCTTCTCTCTGGCAAGTCTGTGGAATGTTTCAGTGGTGGTTGTCCTTCTGGAAGTTGCTCCCACCTCCATAAAGAAGTTAACCAGAACGACGATCTGACTCCAGATCACCTCTCTTATAAAGGCCCTTCTCCCCCGATTGCTTAGTTTGGCAAAGGCAACAAACTCTAAGAAGTGTCATGGTTGTTCCAACCTCCTCCTTCTAATTTATCAATTATGAAGGCCACTGTGCTCTTGGGAACCTTCAATGCTGCTGAAAAGATTTTTGGTGCCTTCTCAAGGTCTGTGCCTTGACACAATCCTGTCTAGGAGCTCTGCAGGCCAATTCCTTCAACATCATGGATTGGTTTTTGCTTAACTGTGACACTTTCTATAGACAGGTGGGTGCCTTTCCTAATTATGTCCGCTCAATTTTATTGACCACAGGTGGATCCTAATTAAGGTGTAGAAACATGTCAATGGTAATCAATAGAATGGAATGATCCTGAGCCAAATTTCAAGTCTTTTCTTAATCAGGTTCAATTAGTTGAAATGACCACAGGATTGATACCAAGCAAGGTGTAGAAACATCTCAACAATGGCTAATTAAATGGGGTGATCCTGAGCTAACTTTCAAGTCCTATTCTAATCAGGTCCTATTAGGTGAACTGGCTGAAGTTGGACTCCAGACAAGTTTTAGAAACATCTCAATGATGATCAACAGAATAGGATACATCTAAGCCAAATTTCAAGTCTTTTCTTAATCAGGTCCACATAGTTGAATTGACCGCAGGTGGAAATCAGACAAGGTGTAGAAACATCTCAATGATGATCAATAGAATGGGATGCCAGTTCAACTGACCATAGACAGACACCAAGCAAGGTGTAGAAACATCTCAATCATGACTAATTAAATGGGAGGATCTTGAGCCAAATTTCAAAATTTCAAGTCCTTTAGAAACATCTAATCAGGTCCAGTTAATTGAATTGACCACAGGTGGACATCAGACAAGGTGTAGAAACATCTCAATGATGACCAACAAAATTGGATACATCTGAACCAAAATTCAAGGCCTTTCTAAATTAAGTCCATTTGATTGAATTGACCACAAGTGGACTCCAAAAGAAGGCGCAGAAACATCTCAATGATGATCAATAGAAAGGGAAGCTTCTGAGCCAATGTTCTAGTGCTGTTCTAATCAGGTCCACTTTGTTGAACTGGCCAAAGATTGACTCCGGACAAGGTGTAGAAACATCTCAATGATGATCAACAGAATTGGATACATCTGAGCCAAATTTCAAGTCCTTTCCTAGTCAGGTCCAATAAGTTGAATTGACCACAGCTGGACACCAAACAAGGTGTAGAAACATCTCCGCGGTGAGGATGGGATGGGATGCCCCTGTGCCAAATTTCAAGTATTATAGCAAAGGGTCTGAATACCTGTGACAATGGGATATTTCATGTTTTAATTTTTCATGTTTGCACAAATTCTTAAAGTCCAAGCATTGCTGGGTATTGAATGTTGCTGGATGAGGGGAAGAAAAGAATCATTTGAAGGATTTTAGCAGAAGGCAGCAATATAACAAGACTTGGGAAGGTGGAAAGTCTAACTACTTTTTGAAGTCGCTATACAGAGCCAGTGTGAGGTTATTTACTGTATGGTTAGTGTTTGGTAGTGAACCCGTGTGGCTGCGGTCCCAACCCATGATTAAATTATGGCTAATTCACCATGTGGTAAAAAAATAAGCAGCAGACAGAGAAAAGGTTTGGGGATGGCCCTCCCGTATACTGAAAATTCAGCAAAAGAAAAGAAATGTGTCTTTACAGAAGTGGAAAAGTGAACTGACTAACAGGTTGAGTCTGGGCTTTAAATATGGTTGTGAAGAGGAAGAGGTGGAGTCAGGGTGGCCTGGAACAGGAAGATGGATTCTGGGTACCAGAAATGATGTCATCAGGGGTTTGCTGGAAGTGACGTTAGCAGTGGGTGATGATGTTATTGGGAGGCGAGGTCATCGGCTGAAGTGCAGAGGAACAAGAGGAGAGAGGATCAGGTTAGAGTGCCAATCACCGGTCTGGCTGACCAATAACACAATATGAGTCTGTAACCAGGGATCCCCAACTCCGGTCCTGGAGGGCCACAGTGGCTTCAGGTTTTCATTCCAACCCTTTTCTTAATTAGTGACCTGTTTTTGCTGCTAATTAACTTCCTTTGAATTAATTTTAAGTGACTTGCTCTGGTAGACTCAGACCCCTTAATTGTGTCTTTTTCCTTAATTATCAGTCATACAATAATGAGATGCGGCACGGTGGCACAGTGGTAGCACTGCTGCCTCACAGTAAGGAGACCTGGGTTCGCTTCCCGGGTCCTCCCTGCAGGACCAGCAAACTGTGTCCATCGTACAATATCTGAAAATAAAGAATGTTGATATGCTCAGGTCCACATTAGCAATGCTCCTAGAAAAGAGGAAATTACATTGCACAATGAGAGCAGCAACAAGCCATGGAATTAAAGAACGGGTTTAATTAACAACAAGAATCAGAGCCTAATTAAGCAACTGGTTGGAGTGAAATTGGTTGAAGTTTGAGGCCCTGACTTAGTTGGTCTTCTGTTGGCTCCCTCACTTCACATTTCATTTCTGTTTGGATGCCATTTAAGGAAATAAATAAAGAAATTCAGCGGAACAAATCTTTAAAAAGTCAATTAATATGAATTAAAAAGAGTGCAGAAGGACATGAGGGGAGAGGATCAGGTTAATTAGCAGGAACACAAGTTAATTAGAAGCAAAAACAAGTCACTAATTAAGAAAAGGGTTAGAATGAAAACCTGAAGCCACTGTGGCCCTCCAGGACCGGAGTTGGGGACCCCTGCTGTAAACTGTCCCCCATACAACAACATTTATTCATATAGCACATTTTCATACAAAAAGTAGCTCAAAGTGCTTTACATAATGAAGAATAGAAAAATAAAAGACACAATAAGAAAAATAAAATAAGTCAACATTAATTAACATAGAATAAGAGTAAGATCCAATGGCCAGGGTGGACAGAAAAAAACAAAAAACTCCAGCGGCTGGAGAAAAAATAAAATCTGTGGGGGTCCCAAGACCATTAGACCACCCAGTCCCTCTGAGCAATCTACCTCACATAAATGAAACAGTCCTCTTTGGATTTAGGGTTCTCATGGAAGGACTTGATGATGATGGTCACGTAGACTTCTGGCTTTCAGTCCATCATTGTTGGTGCATCATGATGCTTTGAGTAGGTGGAGGTGGCGCAGGCCGCCACCACAAAGAAACCGGAAAAAGAAACAGAAAAAGAGAGTAGGGGTCAGTTCGGATTTTAGAGCCACCATGAATAGTTATTATGATGAATTGGACATACAGAGTATCAGGATTAAGTTAGAGTGAAGTTATGAGAAGGCCATGTTAAAGTAATGTGTTTTCAGCAGTGTTTTAAACTGCTCCACTGTATCAGCCTGGTGAATTCCTATTGGCAGGCTATTCCATATTTTAGGTGCATAGCAGCAGAAGGCCGCCCCCCGCCTCACCACTTCTTTTAAGTTTTGTTCTTGGAATTCTAAGGAGACACTCATTTGAGGATCTGAGGTTACGATTTGAAATATAAGGTGTCAGACATTCTGATATATAAGATGGAGCAGATTATTTAAGGCTTTATAAACCATAAGCAGAATTTTAAAGTCAATCCTGAATGACACAGGTAACCAGTGTAGTGACATCAAAACTGGAGAGATGTGCTCAGATTTTCTTTTCCTACGCACGCGTGTGACAGCCTTAATGGTGGCACGGTCCCTGACGCTGCATATGTTACCAAACAGAACCCGAGTCCTGCGGAAACCCAGCACCACTTGTTAGAAAACCAGCAAATTGTTTAATATAGTGCCTTTCACAGAGCTATATAATAAAAATAACAAAAAAAGAAATCACAAGAAGTGAAAAGTGTTTATGAAGTTTTCTTTTCATGGGAGACATTTTGCCATCCAAATATAAATGACTTTATTAATATTAAAATTTAGAAAGACATATTTAATTATGCTCGAGGTTCCATATCAGTTATTACGCACTGGCCTGAAACTGTAAATGTATCAGAATTGGAGTTTTTTAAAAACGGGGGGCGTGTGGAGGAAATATTCATGCGAAAGCTTTCATGCTTGGCTTCACAAGAAGAGAGATTTGGTTATGCGGATTGAGAAAGTAATTGCCTATTTTAATTTCGTATAGTTTTCTCGCCGTGCTGCACAAAGCGCCTCTTAATGGCGTGCACTTAGGGCCGATTCAAATTGCAATCTATTGATTCATTTTTAATTCAGGCTGTTTCTGTTTCGGTTTCCTGTACAGCGGTACTTGTGGTTAATAGATAGAACTGCTAAGCGTGAATAACACGAGGAGACAACAGACATTTACGTCGTGCGGGTGACAACGTTGGGCCCGCAGATGGATCTCGAACTGAAAGAATTCACAACGTTGGAACAGAAACGTCCAGACGTAACCTTGAAAGTGTCAAATACTGAGTCGGGTAAGAGACCTGCTTCATGGCCGGGCTCTCCAATTCTCATCGCAATCCCAAAATTGCAGTTATTTTCTAACCCACTTTGTCCTGAACAGGGTCTGTGGGAGCCAATCCCAGCTAGCAGAGGGCACAAGGCAGGGAACAAACCCTGGAGCAGGGCGCCAGTCCAACGCAGGGCACACGTACCAAGCACACCTCAGGACCAATTTAAGATCACCAATTCACCTAACCTGCATGTCTTTGGACTGTGTGACATGGGGAGAACATGTAGACTCCACTCAGGGAAGATCCGGGATACGAACCCTGGTCTCCTTACTGGGAGTTAGTAGCACATCCACTGGGCCACCATGGAAGAAAATGATCAGGTAAAATGCAGAAACATGCTGTGGTGGGCAGCCCGACTGAGATGGTGAGTTTTCCCGTCTCCAGTCCAATGGAAGGACAGCGTGAGATGCTTCTTGTAGCCATGAGTTCCCTGAGGATGCTGGGTAGCAGCTTCCCTCTGGTGGACACCCGTGGGGCTGCATGGAAATTGTACTTCCAGCAGGAAGTCAAGTTGAGATCTATGGGTGCTCAGGAGAAGGTTCAACATTCATAGGGAGGTCCTGTCTCACCTAGCATGCCGGAAGTACCCCCGGGTCTGACTTAAATAGCAAACATTGCCCAGTAGAGTCGGAGTCGAGTGGTGATGGAGGATGACACTCACACAAGAGATTTGGTTTGGCTGTAAGAAGGATTATTAGGAATGCTTTACCCCGTGGCTTTTAAAGGCTCTTGGACTAGAATGGGTATCTGCATTTTTAGGGTGTGAGACGCCCCTACACGTCCTAGTGTTTAAGGGGTATTGGCATGACTAGCAGGTATCCTCTATAGCAGGGTGCCAGTCCATCACAGGGATACACACCAGGAATAATTTAGGATTTCCAATTCACCTAACCTGCATGTCTTTGGACTCCGTGACACGGGGAGAACATGTAGACTCCACTCAGGGAAGACCCGGGATGTGAACCCTGGTCTCCTTACAATGAGGCAGCATCACATCCACTGGGCCACCATGGAAGAAAATGAAAAGGCAAAATGTAGAAACATGCTGTGGTGGGCAGCCCGACTGAGATGGTGAGTTTTCCCATCTCCAATTTAATGGAAGGACAGCGTGAGATTGTTCTTGTAGCCATGAGTTCCCTGAGGATGCTGGGTAGCAGCTTCCCTCTGGTGGACACCCGTGGGGCTGCATGGGAATTGTAGTTCCAGCAGGAAGTCAAGTTGAGGTCTTTGGGTGCTCAGGAGAAGGTTCAACAGTCATAGGGAGGTCCTGTCTCACCTGGCATGCCGGAAGTACCCCCGGGTCTGACTTAAATAGCTGCCAAGAGTCAGATCAGCTGAAGTCGAGTGGTGATGGAGGATGACACACGCACAAGAGATTTGGTTTGGCTGTAAGAAGGATTATTAGGGATGCTTTACCCCGTGGCTTTTAAAGGCTCTTGGACTAGAATGGGTATCTGCATTATTAGGGTGTGAGATGCCCCCTAAACGTCCCAGTGTTTAAGGGGTATTGGCCTGACCAGCAGGTATCCTCTATAGCAGGGTGCCAGTCCATCACAGGGATACACCCCAGGAAAAAGGATTTCCAATTCACCTAACCTACATGTCTTTGGACTGTGAGACACGGGGAGAACATGCAGACTCCACTCAGGGAAGACCCGGGATGTGAACCCTGGTCTCCTTACTATGAGGCAACATCACATCCACTGGACCACCATGGAAAAAAAATGATCAGGCAAAATGCAGAAGCAGTTTTTCCCATCTCCAATCTAATGGAAGGACAGCGTGAGATTGTTCTTGTAGCCATGAGTTCCCCGAGGACGCTGAGTGGCAGCTTCCCTCTGGTGGACACCCGTGGAGCTGCATGGGAATTGTAGTTCCAGGAGGAAGTCAAGTTGAGGTCTTTGGGTGCTCAACCGTAATAGGGAGGTCCTGTCTCACCTGGCATGCTGGAAATAACTCCAGGTCTAGCTTAAATAGAAAAACACCTCACCCAGGAGAGTCGAAATCGAGTGGTGATGGAGGATGACACTCACACAAGAGATTGATTTGGCTGTTAAAAAGGATTATTAAGGATTATTAAAAGCCCCGTGGCTTTTAAAGGCTCTTGGACTAGAATGGGTATCTGGGTTTTTAGGGTGTGAGACGCCCCCCACACGAGGTATTGGCCTGACCAGCAGGTATCCTATATAGCAGGGTGCCAGTCCATCACAGGGCACAGACACACCAAGCACACCCCAGGACCAATTCAGGATTTCCAATTCACCTAACCTGCATGTCTTAGGACTGTGTGACATGGGGAGAACATGCAGACCCCACACAGGGAGGACCCGGGATACGAACCTTGATCACCTTACTACAAGGCAGCAGCACAACTATTGGGCTACCATGAAAGAAAATGATCAGGCAAAATGCAGAAGCGTGTTGTGATGGACAGACCGACTGAGATGGTGAGTGTTCCCATCTCCAATCTAATGGAATGACAGTGTGAGATTGTTCTTGCAGCCATGAGATCCCTCAGGATGCTGGGTAGTAGCCTCCCTCTGGTGGACACCCGCAGGGATGCATGGGGATTGTAGTTCCAGCAGGCAGTCAGGTTGAGGTTTAGAAGGTTCAGTAGTCATAGGGAGGTCCTGTCTCACGTGGCATGCTGGAAATACCCCCGGGTCCGGCTTAAATAGCAGCCCCCATATGGAGAGTCAAAATGGAGTGGTGATGGAGGATGACACTCACAGAAGGGATTGGTTTGGCTGTTAAGAAGGATAAGTAGGAATGCTTTACCCCGTGGCTTTTAAGGGTTCTTGGACTAGAACGGGTATCTGGGTGTTTTGCATGTGAGACGCCCCCTACTGGTCCCAGTGTTTAAGAGGTATTGGCCTGACCAGCAGGTGTCCTCAGTGACTAATGTGAACACAGTACCGAATACTGTTATTTAGTTCGTTCACTCATTTAGTTTTGGAATCCACCATTGTCAGTGATGAGTTGCTGGAGTTTAATCACACCCTGGCAGGACAAAGCAAGAATCTGCTCAAGATGGCACACCAGTCTTTGACTGGGCACCCAGGAAGTTGAAAAGCCTGAGCTCTATAAAAGTCAGGCAGTCATTTGGTACAAAAGTGGATTTGGCCCTTTCTTCTATTATTTACTGTGGGATCACACAGTCTCCAGACCCCCAGTCACTTTCTGCACACTTTATTGTGTTGTAGATTTAACTTCAAATGGGTACATCCGATATCTTTTCCCATCAGTCTACACTCCATAACCCATCATGACAAACTGAAGGCATGCTTTCAGAAAGAATAGCAAATTTATTAAAGAGCAAAATCTGAAATCTCTCACTACTATAACTAGTCAGATCCTTAATTCAGGAGCTCCTTTGGCAGCAATTCCAGCACTGAGTCATCTCGGATAAGTCTGGGCAAGCTTTACACACCTGGATCCCATTCTTCCTGGCAGATCTTCTCAAGCTTCATTCGATTGGATGGGAAACGTCTGGGAACTGCCATCTTCGGGTCTCTCCACAGATGTTCTGTCAGATGTAAGTCTGGGCTTTGGTTGGACCACTTGGAGATTTGTCCTGAAGCCACTTGTCCTGGATGTAGGTTCAGGTCACTATCATCCTAAAAGGTGAACCGTCACCCCTGTCTGTCATCCTTCACTCATTTCTGAGTCCCCTTGTCCTTCATGCTGAAAAACACCCCACAGCGTGAAGCTGCCACTGCTCTACTTCACTGTAGGGATGGTGTTAGGGACCTGATGAGCTGTGCCTGCCTGGCTGTCACCAGTTCTGCTCAAAGAGTTCACTTTTTGTCTCATCAGACCAGAAAACCTTTTTCCTAAAGCTCTCAGCATCTACGTGGCCTGTCAAATGCCTGGCTTCCATCTAGCCCCCCTACCATTAATGCCTAACTGATGACTTCTGAAGTTCTGTTAGAGTGACCATTGGGTTTTTTGTCGCCTTTCTGACCACAAACCTTCTTACCTCAGTTACTCAGTTTGGTCAGACAGCTCACTCAAGGAAGAGTCCTGGTGGTTCCAAACTTCTTCCATTTCACAATTCTTGAGGCCGCTGTGCTCCCAGGAACACTCAAAGCTTTACAGATGGTTTGATCCCTTTGCCCTGATCAGTGTCCCACCACAAACTGATCGTCGTGGTCTACGAAGAGTTCCCTGGACATCACGGCTTGGTGTTTTGTCCTGACATACAGTGTGAATTGTGGGACCATCTATACACAGGGACACTTGGGCCTTTCTAAATGAAGTTCGATCAACCTGCAGTAATGGGCCTCAGGTGGACTCCAGTCAAGTTCTAGAAACATCTCAAGGAGAATTAGAGCAAAGCAGGATGGACCTGAGCACACCTGGAGTGCAACAGGAAAGGGTCAGAACATTTCTAGGAAATAGAGAATTCAACGTTTGATTTTCAATAAACTTGCAAATCTTTCTGACAAAATGGGTAATTGAAGTGTATGGAAAATGAAGGATTCTGAAGATCATGAAGATCTTTGAGCATTCTGTATGTATAGAGTATAAACTGTATATAAAAACACTGAGGTCTACATTGATTACTTAGATTTTAATCTGTCATTGACAGGTAGTGCAGCCAGTTCATCTTAATAAAAGGATATGAGTCTGTGTATCTGTATGTCCACCTGCTTGCTCTGTCTGTCATTCCAACAGATGGCGCATGTGAAACATTTGTGGTAATAAAATGCATTGCATTTGTCATTCCAACAGCCAGCACATCATTAACATTAACACTGGTTTTACGAATCCCATACCTAACAGCATATAACAGAGATGCATGCATTGCATTTGTCATTCTAATAGATGGAGCATCACAAATATTTGTAGTAATATAATTTATTATTACAAAGGTTTGTGATGCACCATCTGTTTTATTAGCAAATGCAATGCATTTTGCTACTACATGCATTACAAAATATATTCGAATAGATGATGCACAGCAAATGTTAATGCTGAGATTATTGTTGATTATTTAGATTTTGCTCCATCTTAGATGGCAATATCTTAATAGCTCACCTTAATAAAAGGATAAGTGGCTGTGTATCTGTGTGTTCATCCAGTTGGTATGTCTGTCATTCCAACAGATGGTGCATCTCAAACATTTATAGTAATAAAACACATTACATTTGTCGTTTAATAAACCACATTACATATGGTGCATCACAAACATCAATGCAGCTTTTACAAATCCCGTACATAATGAGATATAACAGAGATGTAAGAATTGCATTTGTCATTCTAACAGTTGGCGCACCCCAAACATTTGTAGTAATACATTTTATTATTACACTAGCTGTGTAAGCCCATGCTGTAAAAAGCCGGGAGTCCTAGAAACTATTGAAATTGTCTGAAATAAAATTGAAATGTAGAGATGTCAGGTAATTGAAAGGAACTACTCTGGGCATCTCTCTACTAGGAGGTTTCATTTTGCCAATGTGCTTGTCTCGCTTGTCTGTTAGCGGCTAAGCGACTGTCTTTCTTCGGATGTTTCGTTTTGCAGATGTGCTTTCCTCTGTTGTGTATTAGCGGTGGGAGGAAAAGTAAAAGGGTTACCATTTTACCGATCTGTATTAGCGGATAAGCGAGTGTTTCTTTCTTCGGAGGTTTCGTTTTGCCGATGTGCTGGCATCACTTGTGTATCCTCAGAGGTGGAGCCCTTAGCCCGACTCCACCTCTCATTTCCAGGCCAGACAGACAGACACACACACTTCCACACGTAGACATTTATATATAAGAAATGTTTGTTATGCACCATCTGTCTGAATGGCAGCTGCAATGCATTTTATTACTACATGTATTACAAAATACTTTTCAATTGATGGTGCACTGCAAACATTAACACTGATATCAATGTTGATTACTTACATTTTGTCCCATTGTAAATGGAAATGAGAGAGATAGTTCACCTTAATAAAAGCATATGTGTCTGTGTATTTGTGTATCTGTGTGTCCAACCAGTTGCTCTATCTGTCATCCCAACAGATGGTGCATCTAAAACATTTGTAGAAATAAAACATATTGCATTTGTCATTTCAACAGATGGCGCAGCACAGAAACTAATGCTGCTTTGATGAATCCCATACTTAGATTTATGCTTTGCATTTCTCATTACAACAGATGGAGCATCTGAAACATTTGTAGAAATAAAACTAATGCTGCGCTGATGAATCTCATACCTGGATTCATGCTTTGCATTTGTCATTCCAACAGATGGTGCATCTGAAACATTTGTAGAAATAAAACACATTGCATTTCTCATTCCAACAGATGGAGCATCACAAACTTCACACTGCTTTTATGAATCCTGAGTCTTCATTAATTACTTAGATTTCAGACATGTAGCACCGCTAGTAATTTATATGTTTGTATATTTCTATTCAAAGGTTTAGACAACTATGGCCAAATTACATGTTTTGTTAACATTCCAAGTAAAAAATAGTAATTACAATTGCAATTTTATGAAAATATTAATGTAGTTCTGATTTATGTGATGAGCTAAAAATGTAAAAACTGAAGGGAGTAAATGTGGCATTTGTACAAGCCGCTGTCCCTGTCTGCACTTGTTTAGCCAAATGAACTGCCCGCAGGTGGACTCCAAACATCTCAGAGATGTTCCATAAAATGGGACACTTCAAATGTCAGAGGGTCTGAGTGCTCTTGTCAAGGTAATATTACAGGTTTAAAAATATTTCTAAAATGCTGCCTTAACTTTGTCATTCCGGAGTACTGAACGTTGCTTAACTTAATTTTAAACGATTTTAGCGCAAGGCTGCATCGTAGCAAAATGTGAACAAAGTGAAGGCGCGTACTGGATGAATACTGCCATCCCCTACTGTTCTTCTTTTCCTGGCAGTTGTAGTTTTTCATAAAATAACGAAAACATGGAGAGGCAACACCTTCTTCCCTCTCCTGTTTAAAACAAACCCATAGAAAAGGCATTAGAGGCGCGCGTTGCGGCTGGAGTTCCATCAGACTGCACCGGCCGCCTGCGCAGATTACGGTCCAGAAGCCGAGTTGTGTTTAAACCTCGACTTGTATTGTTCAACGTGACGTGCTCAATTTATCATTAGTTATGAAGTGAAAACGGATGAATACACATTCAATTTAGTTCAGCTGCTTTCTTCATTCATCACCCCCCTTCATCATCCATCATTTCCCCCTTTTGAGTTCAACCAAAACACACTTTTATAAGTTTAATCTAATTAATCATAATTGTAAGGTAATTTTATTTTAATGGAGTGTAAATGGTAGGACGCTCTGGGGGGTGCAGGGGAGGGGCGCTTTATAAACTTCCAGTGTCGCTTTTAATAAAGAATTGGACTTGAAGATCGCGTCTCGGGCTTTTATCTGACAGAACCTTATTTGGAAACGGCGCTGTTTGAAGGCAGGTGCGGGTAACCGGAGCCGCCCATGCGTACTTTCCATCTTTATCTAACAACTCTGTTGATAAATTGAAAAAGTTGTACCAATAAATAGAAGACGGGGCAGAAAAACAAAAGCAATTACTGAGAAAGGTGAAATGGTCGCGCGGAGCGGGCGGCTCGATTTTTAAAGAGCGCGTAATGGGAGAGGACTGGAGGGGGGAGGCAGTCATCGGACTGGAAAAAAAGTAACTTTAAAAAAAAAGTAACGGAGCAAACTGTTGTCGGGCTGCTTTATTCAGTTCAGGGTCACAGGGGGCCGGAACTTTTTTCGGCAGCAGCACGTTAAGGCCCTTCAGTTAATTCGCATTGTATAGCCTACGTTTAAGGGCTCTAAGAGACCTAAGACTTTTAGAGCTAATTTTGATAACCTTTAGTAAGTAAGATGTAATTATTATAAAAAAAAAACACTTGGAAATATCAGAAATTAACACCGAGGTCTTATTCGAGATAAGCTACAGTCCTGCGATGGCCCAGTAATACCCAGACTGCCGACGCCAGCAGTTATAGGATGGAAGTTAAGGTTACGGGTTAGTATGGTTAGCGTGTAGGATAAATGGTTACGGCTAGCGGTTAGTTAATGTGAGGGGTTAGTTTTGTTAAGGTTACGATTCAGTGTGGTCAGCGTGTCATTCAATTTAGTTTGTGACGAACTAAAAACATTATGACTAAACTGCTGGGCTAGACATGCAGTGATGTCACTTCCGCCCTGACCTGCAGTGACGTATGGTGCTGTCGCTGCAACTCCGCGACTCAGTAGCTCCGCTGGTCAGCCAATAGGATTGCAAGATTTTATCACATGGTTTATTTGACATGCGTCAGATAACTTCTCAAACCCGAATCTTAACTTTAAAAAATATATAATGCTTTATTTATAATTATTAAAAATATAGTATTGTAACAACCCGGCAGCAAGCGTTGGCGGAGTGACGCCTCATGGGTAATTTATGTAAATAGTTTGTGGGGAATTTATGGGTAATTTATAAAAAGCTTATTGTATGTCGAAATTTACGTATTGTCATTTGTGTTGTAAATAATGGTGTGTTTGTATTTAATTGGTTGGGTGGGTTTGGGTCATCGCCGTCCAGGGGTTATTTATTTGTAAAAAAAGTACCAATTTATTGAAATGTGTCTTCGTGCGTGACCTTGGCAATGGCCGTGCAAATATGTTGAGCTTTTGTTTCTGACTATCTTCTGTAATAAAAAGATACAACAGGACAGAGCTGTTTTATTGCTAAGATTTTATCTAAGCAAACTATCGAGACACTCGGAGTCGTGCGGTGTATGGGGCACGAGTGTTCTCTTTCTTAAAGAGCTGGGTGCAGTTGCGTGCATGACGCTGGCAAGCCGCTAGCCGACAGCTTCGGAGAGGTGCACGGCAGAGTTCGGCTCGAAATCTTTAAAGACTCCTCCACGGGTCGCTACAGTATAGTTTAAAACATATAAGACAAATAATGCAGAATCCTGCAAAATCGGGGCTATTTAACTAACCAATTTGCATAAATAATTTAACATAATTTAATAATCTAGTAGTTGAGTTATTAAACTTCCCCTAAGCTATTTGCTAGCGGGGTGCTAGCGCCTACACGCAGCTGTACCTAGCTAATTAAGTAGGCGAACACTCGTATCCCATACACCGCACGACCCCGAGTGTCTCCGTAAATAATCGCATAGATGGAATATCTAGCAAGACACAGCTCTGTCCTTTTTTTACCGCTTTATTAGAGCAGAGAGTCAAAATACAAAGCTTAATACATACAAGGCCATAGCCAAGGTCATTCATCAAGACATCTTTCTCCATAATGGTAACTGTTACACTTTTATATAACTGGGCTGCAAATGAACCAAACTCACCCAAACTAACTTGAACATAAACACATATAACATCTCTAATGCAAAAGAAATCGACTGCCTTGCTTAAATAGCACAAAAAGTAAAGTCTAAAGAAATACCCATAATGCACCATGCTGTTAGCGCTGACTGCCGGGTCATTACAATAATTTAACATGTCAGTAGCTCTTTTAGATTTATTTTTATTATTTTGAATGTTTTTTTTTTACATTATATTAAATTTCTGTTTTAAACATGCTAATCTTTGGTTTATATTTCATCCATTTCTTTTTATAGATGTGGTACTTCATCATTATCAATAATATTTATTATAAATATTAATCTCTTGCCCACACCTGGGCATGTAAAATAAAATAAAACATCAAAAACATTGAAAGATATCTAAAGATTCAATGAAATTTGTGCAAAATATTTGCAGTCCTTCCAGAACATTCTGGATTGAATACATTGATAAAGCAAATGCATTATAATTACTGTATCCATATTACAAAAAAAAAAATGGGGCGGCACGGTGGCGCAGTGGTAGCGCTGCTGCCTCGCAGTTAGGGGACCTGGGTTCGCTTCCCGGGTCTTCCCTGCGTGGAGTTTGCATGTTCTCCCCATGTCTGTGTAGGTTTCCTCCCACAATCCAAAGACATGCAGGTGAGGTGGATTGGCGATTCTAAATTGGCCCTACTGTGTGTGCTTGGTGTGTGGGTGTGTTTATGTGTGTCCTGCAGTGGGTTGGCACCCTGCCCAGGATTGGTTCCTGCCTTGTGCCCTGTGTTGGCTGGGATTGGCTCCAGCAGACGCCCGTGACCCTGTATTCGGATTCAGCGGGTTAGAAAATGGATGGATGGATATTACAAAATGTACAATTTTCATCTAGGTTGCTGTCTGAATCTGGAGAGTATTTGGTTTAAAGGGTCAATGTTATGAATATTTTGTATGACCCTTCCTTAATTTTATTGGTCAGACAATACATTGTGGTGTACAACCGGGGGCCCTTACCTGGCTGGGATGCCTCGACTGTGGAAGGACCGAGTGAGAAGGCATATTCAGGGCATTACCTCCCCTGTATTGCTAGAGGGCATCCCCCCCCCGAATTGCAGTGGTGCTTTGGACTGCCACAGGACTCCTGGGGTGTTGGAGTTTGGAGCAGCCCTGCTGGGTTCGATGGGTGCCGCCAGGGGGCGTTACAGGAACGTCTTAGCCTTGTGTGGCAGCACTTCTGCAACTCCAGACGAAGACAGAAATTTTAGTGATTGGCAAAAATAGATGTATTGAGGGTATTAGAAATAAACTTGATCCATTAGACTTAAACATCAAGACAGAGGTAAAGAATTTAGGGGTAACTATTGACTCTGACCTGAATTTTAAATCTCATATTCATCAGACTACTAGGACGGCATTTTTTCACTTAAGAAAAATAGCAAAAGTTAGACCTCTTATGACTTTGCAAGATGCTGAGAAATTAATCCACACTTTTGTTTTCAGTCAGCTAGATTACTGTAACGCACTCCTCTCAGGACCACCCAAAAAAAGAAGACATCAATCGATTACAACGAGTGCAGAATCTTAACTAGGAAAAGAAAATCCGAGCACATCACGCCAGTCCTAGCGTCACTACACTGGTTACCTGTGCCATTTTGAGTTGACTTTAAAATACTGCTGATGGTTTACAAAGCCTTCAATAATTTCTGCTCCATCTTGTATTTCAGAATTCCTCTCACCTTACACTCCAAATTGTAACCTTAGATCTTCAAATGAGTGTCTGCTTGGAATTTCAAGAGCGAAACTTAAAAGAAGTGGTGAGGCCTTCTGCTGTTAGGCACCTAAAATCTGGAATAGCTGACTGATAGGAATTCGCCAGGCTGATACGGTGAAGCTCCTTAAAAACTGCTGAAAACACATTACTTTAACATGGCTTTCTCACAGCTTCATTTTAGTGTAACTTTGATATTCGGTATATGCATTGAATTATCGTTTTTATCATGGCTGCATAAACCGTACTAACCCCTACTTGCTCTGCTGCTCTTTTTCCAGTTTTCTGTGGTGCCACCAACTGATCAAAGTACCATGCAGTTCCTATTGTCACGCTTGGGTCACAGATTTGCACAGAAACACAGGAGATTGTAGAGACAAGAACTTTATTCAAACACTTCAAACGAACATATGTCTCTTTCAAAAGTTAAAACAAACTCCATGTGAAGACAGAGGTGACAGTTCCGTCTCTCAATTTAAAAGAATGCAAAAACATCTTTCTCATCATAGGGGTGTGCGTCAGGAGCGGGACCCCCAAGAGGAGCAGAGGATATCTGGAGGAGGAGAGCGAGACAAAGCATCCATCCATCCATTATCCAACCCGCTATATCCTAACACAGGGTCACAGGGGTCTTCTGGAACCAATCCCAGCCAACACAGGGTGCAAGGCAGGAAACAAACCCTGGGCAGGGCACCAGCCCACCGCAGGGCACACACACACACACACTAGGGACAATTTAGGATCACCAATGCACCTGACCTCCATGTCTTTGGAAACCCACGCAGACACGGGGAGAACATGCAAACTCCACGCAGGGAAGAGCCGGGAAGCAAACCCAGGTCTCCTTACTGCAAGGCAGCAGCACTACCGACTGTGCCACCGTGCCACCCGAGAGACAAAGCAATCAGCCAAAAAGCACAGGTTCTGTTCAGGCTTTATGTGAAGCGCAGCGCGAGAAGCAAATCACGCAACAGAGCAGCAGCAGCACTACCAGTCCAGCAAGCAAGGGAGCAAAGAGGAGGTAAACTGTATTCTCATTGTATCAGCGCTCAAGAGGGGGTTTTGGAGGAGCATCTGTGTCTTCTAGCGGTGCGTTCAGCCCCCCTGTTCACACTATATTGATGGGTTGAAGGTCAGAGGTTCGAATGACCAGCATCATCAAGTTTTTCCATGTGAAGCCTGAATAACATGAGAATTGATTGAGATCATTTATGTCAGGTAGAATGCCTAGAGGGAGCTGGGTGGTCTCATGGCCTTGGACCCCTGCGGATTTTTTTTTTTTTCTCCAGCCATCTGGAGTTTTTTTGTCTTTTCTGTCCTACCCGGCTATCGGACCTTACTTTTATTCTATATTAATTAGTAAGGCCTAATTTTATTTTTATATATTTTTTTTTTCTTTCATCACCCTGCAAAGCACTTTGAGCTCCATCATTTGTATGAAATTGTGCTATAGAAATAAATGTTGTTGTTGTCATCGGACACCTGAAGCACTTTGTGGTGCCCTATAAAAGGAGCCAGCCGCCACTACTCCGGTAGCCAGAGTCGGGAAGAGGTGCACAAAGCTGGCTGGTGGAGGAGTGGATGCAAAGATAAAGAAAGAGGAAGGGAAAGAAAGAAGAAGAAGAGAAAGTGTGCATTTGTGGCAGGCACTGTGTTGTACAGGTGGAAAATGGGGGAATGCGTTTCCCACAAAGAGAAAAATAAAAGCATGCATGCTGTCCATCTTGGGGTTGGGCGGCAGGAGCGCCCTCTGCAGGCCACAACATACTTGACATCATCCAAAGATTTTGCTAATTAATATTTACAAATTTAGAGTTCCAATAGATTTTTGCAGGTTGAAGGAATATCAATTATTGAATGTACATTTCTTATGTAATGATTGCTACATTTCCTATCCTGAATATTAACACCTCCTAATAATATAGATAGATAGATAGACAGATAGATAGATAGATAGATAGATAGATAGATAGATAGATACTTTATTAATCCCAAGTGGAAATTCACATACTTTAGTAGCAGCATACTGATAAAAAACAATATTAATTAAAGAGCAACAAAAGCGCAATGCAAGTTAAAAAATGCAAAGTGGAGAGTGCGAGGCAGGTATAACAGACAATAACTTTTTATAAAGTCCCTAACGTCTTACTGTCTACCACACTACTTAATCGCTTATTCCAAGTGTCTATCATTCTTTGTGTACAGAAAAACTTTCTAATGTTTGTGTGAAATTTACCCTCAACAAATTTCAAACTGTGTCCCTGTGTTCTTGGTGAACTCATTTTAAAGTCACCGTCTCAATCCACTGTACTAATTCCTTTCATAATTTTCAACACTTCAATCAGGTCACCTCTTCATCTTCTCTCCTCATTAAAAAAAAAAAAACCATAGCAGCCTGGTTGGAGTTTGCAAAAAGTTTCCTAAAGGACTCTTAGACTGTGAGAAAAAAGGGTTTCTGGCCCGATGAAATTAAGATTAGCATTAGCACCAGGCAGTGCTCATCACCTGTACAATACCATTCCATAGCTGAAGCATGGTAGTGGAGGCATCATGCTGTGGGGTTGTTTTTCAGTGGCAGGGAAAATAGACAGGGTTGAGGGAAAGCTGAACAGAGAAAAGTCCAGAGATATCCTTAAAATCTACTGAAGAGCACTAAGGACCTCAGAATGGGACGAAGGTTCACCTTCCAACAGGACAATGACCCTATGACCACTGGAAAGGCTTATGGTCAACTCTCTAAATGTTCTTGAGTGCTCCAGACAGGATTAATGTTGAAGGGATGTATTATATTACATCTGAGGACAATGCAGGTGATGGGTGTAACAGAACAAGATATGGAGGACAGAGAAATATAGAAGTAGATGTTTCCGCTGTGGCGACCCCTAACGGGAGCAGCCGAATGAAGAAGAAGAAGTTTTATAAAAATGCAGCTGGAAGTTTTCTGAAGGTATGTCATTGATTGAAATGTGTGTGTATATATAAAATATACATACTTTATATAGATAGATAGATAGATAGATACTGTAGATAGATACTTTATTAATCCCAAGGGGAAATTCACATACTCCAGCAGCAGCATACTGATAAAGAACAGTATTAAAGAGTGATAACAATGAAAGTATAACAGACAGACAATAACTTTGTATAATATTAACGTTTACCCCCCGGGTGGAATTGAAGAGTCGCATAGTGTGGGGTCTCCTCAGTCTGTCAGTGGAGCAGGACGGTGACAGCAGTCTGTCACTGAAGCTGCTCCTCTGTCTGGAGATGATCCTGTTCAGTGGATGCAGTGGATTCTCCATGATTGACAGGAGTCTGCTCAGCACCCGTCGATCTGCCACCGATGTCAAACTGTCCAGCTCTGTGTCTACAATAGAGCCTGCCTTCCTCACCAGTTTGTCCAGGCGTGAGGCGTCCCTCTTCTTTATGCTGCGTCTCCAGCACACCACCGTGTAGAAGAGGGCGCTCGCCACAACCGTCTGATAGAACATCTGCAGCATCTTATTGCAGATGTTGAAGGACGCCAGCCTTCTAATGAAGTATAGTCGGCTCTGTCCTCTCTTGCACAGATCATCAGTATTGGCAGTCCAGTCCAATTTATCATCCAGCTGCACTCCCAGGTATTTATAGGTCTGCACTCTCTGCACAGTCTCCTCTGATGATCACGGGGTCCATGAGGGGCCTGGGCCTCCTAAAATCCACCACCAGTTCCTTGGTTTTGCTGGTGTTCAGGTGTAAGTGGTTCGAGTCGCACCATTTAACAAAGTCCTTGATTAGGTTCCTGTACTACACCTTCTGCCCACTCCTGATGCAGCCCACGATAGCAGTATCATTAGTGAACTTTTGCACGTGGCAGAACTCTGAGTTATATTGGAAGTCTGATGTATGTTGGCTGAACAGAACTGAAGAAAGTCCAGTCCCCTGATGTGCTCCTGTGTTGCTGACCACAATGTCAGACCTGCAGTTCCCGAGACGCACATACTGAGGTCTGTCTGTAAAAAAGTCCACGATCCATGGCACCAGGTATGAATCTACTCCCATCTCTGTCAGCTTGTCCCTAAGGAGCAGAGGTTGGATGGTGTTGAAGGCGCTAGAAAAGTCCAGAAACAGAATTCTTACAGCACCACTGCCTCTGTCCAGGTGGGAGAGGGATCGGTGTAGCATGTAGATGATGGCATCCTCTGCTCCCACCTTCTCCTGGTATGCGAAATGCAGAGGTTTGAGGGTGTGGCGGACCTGTGGCCTCAGGTGGTGAAGCAGCAGCCGCTCCATGGTCTTCATCACATGTGACATCAGAGCGACAGGCCGGAATAATATATCAGATGTAGAATGGCCGGTCTACTGCTTGTCTATTCCTCAGCAAGGTCAAGATGGCGTCACTCACTGCTGCGTCTTCTCCAGGTGTAAACCCTAACCCTACTCTTAGAGTAACCAGGTGTCGTCACTGACGTGTAATAAAAAGCGACGATGGAGTGGAGCTCTGGGTGTCCTCAGCTCGAGTCTGTTACATGGACTGCTCTATGAGTGACCATCCCAGTGACTCGTGCAGACATTTTAGGACAATAAAAACCGGGACAAGTGGCTTACTCGAAGGCCACGACTACGCTCAGTGCTGCTCATACGGGGTGTGATAGTAAAGAGACTTCAGACATCATAAAGGTTTCGGGTAGCCACCCGTGTATTATTTCCCAGCTGCAAAAGTTTAGTATTATTTGTTCACAAGACAGAGTCCAAAACAGAACTGATTATTTGGAGGTAAGATGGCACTTTTAAGGGATGGGAAAGGAAATGATGTCATCTAGTCCGGAGCCGGAAGTGATGCCATCAGAGAGCCCGGAACTTGATGAGATTTCCCGGAAATGGTCTGCAAGAAACTGAGAGAGACAGTCCAGTCAGCACACTCTGCCACCCCCTGGTTGGGTGTAGTATTACAGTTCCCCAGGACCTTTTGCTGTCTCCTACAGGGGAAACCCTCGATTATGCAATGAATACCAGCAGTAGGTGAAAAAATGATCTTGTACGTATGTGTGGCATGAAGTGTGTTTTACTTTTTCACCTTTGGAATCCCTTTTATAAATTTTTATGTACAGGCAGTCCCCGGGTTACGCACGAGATAAGTTTGTACTTAAGTTGAATTTGTATGTAAGTCGGAACAGGTCCATTATTTTAATAAATGCTATTGTTGACCGACTGTAACCAAGTGTTCTGCCAATGAATGATGGAGTTTCACCTCTCTCTGACCTTTTTATGGTTTCTACTTTATTTTCAATGGTGATGGTTTTTCTCTTCTTCACTGTATCACCAGCACTTGCATCAGATTTGTGTTTCAGAGACACTGTTGAAGGGTGAAGACAAAACGTTAAGATGAGCTCTTCTGCACAGCACTGTGTACGCTATCACAGCAGGAAGGCACCCGTCGTCAACACGTCTGATGTACTGACGAGAGACAACTTCTTGCTATGTGCTTAAAAGTACAAGCAGGCTTGCTATTGAGAATGAATGGGGGCGGTGAGGGGCGGTTGGTTCTTCACCAGCCCACCTCACAGTCAACTCCACTACAGTACAGTGGAACCTCAGTTCACGAACGTCTCGGACCACGTACAAATCGGGTTACGACCAAAAAGTTCGCCAAACTTGTGCATTTGTTCACGACCAGACACTTGGGTGATGAACAAGCCAGTTTCACTTCCGGTTCGTACGCGCCGATGATTTCTGCACGTGTTCAGTCTCCCCCTGTACTGTATATTGTTATCAGTGCATCACGCAGAGGGACTCTCCCTCAAAACTGTAACCTCCTCTCAACCCAGCTTCCTCCTGTGGTGTAGCAGGTCCACAGCTCCGGTCAAAAGGGCCAGTTTTACTGTAATAAATAATCACCGCACTCGCGGCTTAGCGAGGGGACGTGGTGGTGTGTGGCCGAAGCGGTGCCTGAGGAGTTCGTGATGTGGCCGTTTCTCACCTAAGTGCTCAGGTGAGAAGCGGTCTGCATCTGTAATTGTTCCCAGGAGCTGCTGATTGCCACGACTTTTCATAAATAGAAGCGTGAGTCCACTAAAGGGAAAAAGAAAAAGAGAACAGGAAAGAACAGGAGGTTGCAGGAGAGAGAGAGATTCTAATTCTAATTACATCTAATTACAAAATGTTCAATGATCACACTGTTTTAGCCTAATGTACAAAATAATTTTGGCTAAGGTTACTCAGAGTTTAAAGATTAAGTTGGTCAAATTAACTTTTATGTTTCTGGCTTATTTTTTAAGAAGAAAAACTGCACTTTATGTTGAAATTTTGGTTATTATTATTTAAAGACAATACCATTCTGAAAATGTACTTAAAGTACTTAAATTACCACTTTATTTTTAAGTCTGCCCAATTTTAGCCAGGGATGATATTTTTGTTTCTGTTTTGAATTGAAATGCAGTTTAAAAGCATTTTTTTTTTCAGAAATTAAAACAGCTTCAGTTTACAATATTCATGTCCATGTCTATTATTTGATTCTGTCGTCCACTAAAACCCTTTTAAATAAAAAAAAAAAATTGCGATTTGGGACAAATTTTCATGTGTGATTACATACGATTAATCAAGATTAATTATTACACAGCCTCTAATTAATTAGATAAATTTTTTTAATTGAGTCCCACCCCTAATATATATATGTATATATTTATGTAGATTTGTATATATATGTGTATATACAGTATATATGTTGATATGTATATGTATATATATGTATATATATGTGTGTGTGTGTATATATACTGCTCAAAAGAATTAAAGGAACACTTTTTAATCAGAGTATAGCATAAAGTCAGTGAAACTTATGGGATATTAATCTGGTCAGTTAAGTAGCAGAGGGGGTTGTTAATCAGTTTCAGCTGCTGTGGTGTTCATGAAATTAACAACAGATGCACTAGAGGGGCAACGATGAGATGACCCCCAAAACAGGAATGGTTTAACAGGTGGAGGCCACTGACATTTTCCCTCCTCATCTTTTCTGACTGTTTCTTCACTAGTTTTGCATTTGGCTACAGTCAGTGTCACTACTGGTAGCATGAGGCGATACCTGGACCCTACAGAGGTTGCACAGGTAGTCCAACTTCTCCAGGATGGCACATCAATACGTGTCATTGCCAGAAGGTTTGCTGTGTCTCTCTGCACAGTCTCAAGGGCATGGAGGAGATTCTAGGAGACAAGCAGTTACTCTAGGAGAGCTGGATAGGGCCATAGAAGGTCCATAACCCATCAGCAGGACCAGTATCTGCTCCTTTGGGCAAGGAGGAACAGGATGAGCACTGCCAGAGCCCTACAAAATGACCTCCAGCAGGCCACTGGTGTGAATGTCTCTGACCAAACAACCAGAAAGACTTCATGAGGGTGACCCAAGGCCCCATGTCCTCTAATGGGCCCTGAGCTCACTGCCCAGCAGCATGCAGCTCGATTGGCATTCACCATAGAATACCAGAATTGGCAGATGCACCACTGGTGCCCTGTGCTTTTTACAGATGAGAGCAGGTTCACCCTGAGCACGTGACAGAAGTGAAAGGGTCTGGAGAAGCCATGGAGAACATTATGCTGCCTGTAACATCATTCAGCATGAGCAGTTTGGTGGTGGGTTAATGATTGTCTGGGGAGGCATATCCATGGAGGGTCACACAGACCGCTACAGGCTTGACAAAGGCACCTTGGCTGCCATTAGGTATCAGGATGAAATCCTTGGACCCATTGTCAGACCCTATGCTGGTACAGTGGCTCCTGGTGCACGACAATTCCTGGCCTCATGTGGTGAGAGTATGCAGGCAGTTCCTGGAGGATGAAGGAATTGATACCATTGACTGGCCACCACACTTTCCTGACCTAAATCCAATAGAACACCTCTGGGACATTATGTTTTGGTCCATCCAATGCCACCAGGTTGCACCTCAGACTGTCCAGGAGCTCAGTGATGCCCTGGTCCAGATCTGGGAGGAGATCCCCACAACACCATCTGTCATCTCATTAGAAGCATGCACCGATGTTGTCAGGCATGTATACAAGAACACAGGGGCCATACAAAGTGCTGCGTACAATTTGAGTTGCTGCAATTCAATTTTGGCAAAATGGACTAGCCTGCCACATCATTTTTTCACTCTGATTTTTGGGGCGTCTTTGAATTCAGGGCTCTGTAGGTTGATCATTTTCATTTCCATCAAACGATGTGGCATCCTTTCGTTCCTAACACATTACCCAGTCTATATCAGTATAGATATCCAGGAGGATTTCTTTTTCCCATTGAGATCTGATGTGTTTTCAAAGTGTTCCTTTAATTTTTTGAGCAGTTTATATATATATACAGTATATATATATATATATATATATATATATATATATATATATATATATATATATATATATATATATATATATATATATATATGATGTGTATATATATATGCATATATATATATATATGATGTGTATATATATGTATATATACATATATATTTGCCAGCAACACTCATGACAATGACAACACAATTACATTGACAATCATGTTATGTTATTTTCAAAATGTTTCCTTTTCTTTTTCATTACTTCTTTAACACAAGGACTGGAGGCGGCCAGAAGAAAGAGAGAAAGAGGCATTGTAAGGCCTGGACATTGGGGGTTCGTGAGTGTACGATAAGACTTGTATATAATAATTGTAAATATATATATGTATATATATATATATGACAACAACACTCATATCAATGACAAAACAATTACATTAACAATCATCCATCCATCCATTTTCTAACCCGCTGAATCCGAATACAGGGTCACGGGGGTCTGCTGGAGCCAATCCCAGCCAACACAGGGCACAAGGTAGGAACCAATCCTGGGCAGGGTGCCAACCCACCACAGATTAACAATCATGTTACATTATTTTTAAAATTTTTCCTTTTCTTTTTCATAATTTCATTAACACACTACTTCTCCGCTGCAAAGCGCGGGTATTCTGCTAGTTGAATATAAAACAGAAAGAGAAAATAACGACACAGCTAAATACGCAGCGGCAAATTTCGGCAAAAGTTGAACGTTTGTGTCATGAGCACGAGGCGGCTATGTAGTGTCCACAACGGACGTGGCCATCCGCCGTGCATAAGATATCATATTGACATTGGCGGGCGAAGGGGCCACCGATTCTTTCTCTGCCCAGGGCCTCCATGAGCCTGAGTACTGCTGCAATAAATTATTTCATCGAAGGTCGAGCAAAATCACTGCGCCACCGTGAAACTCATGTTTAATAACGTGCTTTAACTCCTATCATCATGAAAATGATATCACGTATACATCTCAGTATTTTAGTTATTCAGAGAGCTGTAATATCACTAATGTAATGGATTCTGTGTCCAGTTGGAGGAAGAGAGCCAGTTTAAGAAGCAGGTAGTGATTCACACACATAGAGCACATAGAAGAACACATACAAAACATTGCATTTAACGTGCTACTTTAATTACGATGTGATTTGAGAAACTGGTTAATTAAACAATTTTAAGATGAAGTTTATGATGTTCTACTTTAATGACAAAATAAACTATATGATTAAAGTGAAAATCTCAAGACATTTCGTGCTTTTTTCCCACTGTGTGCCTATTTTTTTTTTTTATCTGTACCCTAATAAGCTTTCATAAGACACTCAGACGGTGGGCTACGACTCGCCTTTTCACGGCGACTTTGATATCTGACAACTTCTTTTTTTATTTCGGGCTCTGTGCGACTTTGTGAACTTGAGCTTTCGAGTTTCTCCGACACGCTACGTCAGCTATGTCAGTCGATCAACTTCCTTTTGTTGTTTATACCACGGTTTATTTGAACAAATAGTACGTTTTTCCTTTGCCTCCACTTGGTATTTGCTGAAATTCTTCCATTTTCCCTCTTGTTTTTTCCATTGTCTTTTCACAGAACACTAAACTTAAGGGCTATTTATATTGATTTGCATATTCAAAGAGGCGTAATTCTGGGAGGAGTTTGGGCGGGACAGCACAAGCGTGCACGAGCGTTACTTTTCAGGCTGACCGGGATTTATGTAGCGGAAGAACGCGGAAGTTGGAGTTCGCACAGATTTATGCATCTGGATTTTTCTGTGCGTAAACACATTTCGGCTTTTGTGCTTACGTCATGTTATAGTTCTACGCACGGCGTTATACATGAGGCCCCAGGACATGACCTTGAGTGAAAAGTGAAAGAGAATGACAGAGAAAGAAATTTGGACCCGAGCATCAATAGGCTTTGCACCCAAGAAACCAAGTAACCCAAACTATTCTCGAACATTTCAGTCATTATTTGCGGCTCTGATGCTGATCTTTCTGATCGTAAAATCGGTCATTACGAAAGCAACTGATAAGAAGAATTCATCATTCATTGCAGAATTACGATAGTTGAGGGTTCCTCTCTTGCACGATTTGGCTCAAAAACTAATCAACAACTCTTCATCTCACAACAGGCTCAAGTTTCGAGTTTGGGATTTTTCCATCCTGCCGTCCAGACCGTCCTCAAGAAACTGTGACACACAGACAGACACACACCCATCATTGAGATATCGATGTTTTTGCTATCAGGGGACCCTAAATCGTTGAGATCTGTCGAAAACCGAAGATCGAAATTTGTGACAAGTCTTTTGTAGCAAATCTAAGCAGCAGTGGCCACCTTACCAGTCTTACAGATTCTGAACTTGATGTCCTCCTGCGACTTTTCTTCCTTCTCTTCATAGCTGCGTTCTGTTGGTGCCACATTTCTTCTGTTTCTGTTACCAACACACGATAATTGATTGAATGTTTAGGCAGCTTACCACTCTGCTTTGTGAAGTCATCTGTTTCTCTGCATGGCCCACCGACCATCCATCCCAGTGCAGTCTTCTCAGCATGAGGTCCACCATCTCTGCTAGGTATGCTTTGCCACAGCTCAAAGACTGTGGGGTTGTTGATACCCATTAAAAAATCAACTTCAGAGTCTACAATGATGGCCAAAAGTTTGGAGAATGACCCAAGTGTTGGTTTTCACAAAGTCTGCTGCTTTAGTGTTTTTAGATCTTTCTCTCAGATGTTTCTCTGGTATACTGAACTAGAATTACAAGCAGTTCAGAAGTTTCAAAGGCTTTTATTGAACAATGACATGAAGTTTGTTCTCAGAGTCCAAATTTGCAGTGTTGGCTCTTCTTTCCTTTTCAAGACCTCTGCAATTCACCCTGGCAGGCTGGCAATCAACTTGTGGGTCCAATCCTGACTGATGGCAGCCCATTCTTGCATCATCAATGCTTGGAGTTTGTCAGAATTGGTGGGTTTGTGTTTGAGGATTGACCACAAGTTCTCAATGGGATTAAAGGTCTGAGGAGTTTCCTGGCCATGGACCCCAAATGTCGATGCTCTGTTCCCTGAGCCACTTACTTCTCACTGTTACCTTATGGCCCGGTGCTCCGTCATGTGGGTCACCAAACTGTTCTTGGATGGTTGGGAGAAATTGTTCTCAGCAGATGTTTTGGTCCCATTCATTATTTATGGCTGTGTTCTTAGGCTAAATTGTGAGCAAGCCCAATGCCTTGGCTGACATGAAGGGTCTCAGGATGCATTACTGTTGGTGTGACACAGGACTGATGGCAGCGCAGTTCACCTTTTCTTCTCCAGACAATCGTAAAGGGGATTCATCAGAGACGATGACTTTCCCCCAGCAGTCCAATCCAGAATATCAGTCTGTCCCTGATGTTTTCCTTGGTGGCTTCTTTGCTGTCCTTCTTGACACCCACCAGGCCATCCTCCAAAAGTCACACCTGCCTGCTACCATTCCTGAGCAAGCTCTGCCCTGGTGGTGCCCACAGCTGAATCACCTTTAGGAGATGGTCCTGGCACCTGGCAAAAGGTATAAACACAGCCTGCCACACAGGTACACTTGGGGAACAACTTACGGGCTTAGATGATGACAATGTAATGCCAGACCAAGTAGGGGAGCTAAGCAATAACGGTATCTCTTCTTCTTTCCCCTCCGCAGAAAGAAAGATTGACATGTCACCATCTATGACATCACTCATCTGTGCCCTCCTCTTCCATAAATGGAAGTGCCGCCATCTTGGCGATTACTCGACCAATAAAATGGGACCAGTCTCGACTTTGCGTTAAGACGCGATTTCTTTAGCGCCTTTTGCACTCGTTATAGTAGATTGGGATTTCCCTTCAGGTGCCCCAGACGCCTTATGAGCTTCTTTGTGTTTTATTACGAGCCTAAAACTAAGGGAGAAATCAATAAAAATAATAACACCACATAACATTTCCCAGAAGTTGTGCAATTTCACTTTCCGACCTCCAAGTAAGACTTCATAACGTAAGCCCTTATTGACTTCTTGGAAGGCTTTCTGCCATTTGTTGGATCAGGATCAGGCAAATGTGGTGTGCGTTTGTGTGCGTGAGCCTTTACAGGAGCTCCTGGTGGTCACCATGAAGGAAAGTGAGCAGATCAGCATGTTCAGAACTGAGGCCCGCTCTGCACTTTGGTGCAGGGAAGAGACGCCCTGGTGGTCCGCTCTGTGGCCTGGCTGCGTAGACTTAAGGCTTCCGACTGTGACGCTAACGCATTGACGTTCGGTTTTACGACAGACACGCCGTACAGAGTTCTTTTTTCAGCTTGAAATTATCCCAAACTTTTTGACACTTTCTGTCGTTTTCTCTGGCCTGTCCCTTCACTTCGCCCCCTCACTATTTTCTCTCTCCATTTTGCAGTCCACACCATCAAATCACATATGAACACCCTTATGCTTGAACATGATGTTCGTTATGGATAATCCGTGACGAACACAGAAGTCCAATAACAAAACACTGCTCGGGTTCAGATCGGGGGGGGCCATTCCTCCCAATCACGCCCTTCCAGGTCTCACTGTCATTGCCCACGTGAGCATTGAAGTCTCCCAGATGAACGAGGGAGTCCTCAGAAGGTATGCCCTCTAGCAACCCCTCCAGAGACTCCAAAAAGGGTGGATACTCCAAACTGCTGTTCGGCGCATACGCACAAACAACAGTCAGGACCCTTCCCCCACCGAAGGCGGAGGGATGCCACCCTCTCGTCCACCGGGGTAAACCCCAATGCACAGGCTCCAAGTCGGGGGGCAATAAGTATGCCCACACCCGCGGGCCTCTCACCGGGGCAACTCCAGAGTGGTAGAGAGTCCAGCCCCTCTCAAGGAGATTGGTTCCAGAGTCCAAGCTGTGCGTCGAGGTGAGTCCGACTATATCTAGCCAGAACCTCTCGACCTCGCGCACTAGCTCAGGCTCCTTCCCCTTCAGAGAGGTGACATTCCACGTCCCAAGAGCCAGTTTCTGTAGCCGAGGATCAGACCGCCAAGTGAGCTGGGTGAGATAAACTAAATAACCAACAATATTAAGTATGAAATGAACACCACAGACAGAAGAGGAACATCTGAGATATCACAACTGCAGTAACACTTGGAGCCACTAGAGGGGTGACTCCCAGAAGAAGGTGAAGGTTTTCTTTCCCTCACAGAAGTGGTCATGGACTGGGGTGTTAAGATTCCTCTTCTGGTTGGGCAGATTTTAATTGGCAGGGGAAAGAAAGACCAGAGGATTGTGGATGGAGACATTGGAGGCATGAAGAGGAGTGTTTGGTGGGATGCGGCACAGGCAGATGACTGACCTCCTGTGTAAATAGCAAGGCTGCCCTGGCAGGCTTTTCTTTGTTTCCTTGTGCTTTATGTGCACAGCCATGACTCTCTTTATAAACTGAGTAAAGACACAAAGCTTGGCTTCCTCGGCAATCACTCCTGGTATCGAGGAGCCCTCCACAGCGACCCCTATTTTTCTCAACTAATGAATTTTTCAGTATGTTCAACACATTTCACTTTATAGCCTACTAGCTGTCCCCCGTGGCTCCACCCACATAGCAGTGAAACAGAAAAAACTTTAAAAATCAATACAAAAAAATGTAAAAAAAAAAATTAATTCTGGCCAAGTGGAAGGTAGGTACACTCCAACGTCAAAAGTTGCCACTGTATCTGATCATGTTCAGTTCTGATGGGAGAGCGTCCCCCTGCATGGGGAGAAGAGCACGTGGCTGTGATATCTCTGGCAATCAGCAGCAACCCTCAAAAACACACATTGCTCTGATCTCTCTCTGTCTCAATAATGTCCACCGTTACTCCTTAACAATCTCTAGATGATAATGTCTGCTGAACAAACAGGTATGGCTAGCTAAGCGGAGGCAGCACGTAACGAGAGGTACAGCAACTCAAACGGAGGTTGTCGTGTGAGTCAGGAGGGCCCCGCCCCACTCGGCTCCCTACTCCTGAGGCCCCGCCCCCTCCACAGCCTCTCTCTCAGATTCGTACAAATAAATCGGCTATAACACTTAGCACAATGAGCAAAGTCGCAAAATCAACCGGAATGTTCAAGCAAATTATAGAAAAAAACCTAATCTAAATCTGTGAGGCAGCTCTCTCGTGAAAGTGGACAGACAGACAGACATTGGGTTTTTATATATATATATATATATATATATATAGATTAAAAGATTGCTTAGGACTCCTAGTACTTGGAAAGGAAGGAACATTTCTAAGAATATTGTGGGCCCGGCGCGTTTTTTTCAAGTGCTATTGATTTTTCAAGAGCATTTCTGATTAAAAGTCATAAGCCTGGGGGTCTCAGAGTGTGTATTTTAGACTTACTTGTTTCTGAGAGGAGACAAGATAGTGAGATTATAAGAATGTTTCAACTACGAGAACTCTCAGTCGATAAGATACATGACAAATGAAAGTGAGATAAAAAAAAAACGATATATATAAACAGCAGAGTGCCGAAAAGATAGAAATAATCATACATTCAGGCCACTAAAGGAGTATCAAAGTGTTATTTGGGTGTCGATGTGCTGTAACATCATTCTATTATGATATACTGGCCTTACCTAAATATTCAAGTTAATGGTCGTGTTATTCTTTTCTAATTCTTCCAGTTCTTTTTCTGTTAAACTTACCTCAAGCAGCAGCTCCTTGATGAAACCTTTAGATGACGGACACGTGAATCAGCGGTCTTCTCGATTTTTACCCTATAGCCGAGTGTGGTAACGATAGGTCTGAAGGCAGCAGGGAAATTCTGGGGTGCCAGCCAGGTGAGTTTCCCCTTGGGATTAATAAAGTATCTATCTATCTATCTATCTATCTATCTATCTATCTATCTATCTATCTATCTATCTATTTAATCCTACCTACTACACCATACGTATCTATGTATCTATCTATCTATCATATAGTGCCTTTCACTTCTATCTATCTATCATATAGTGCCTTTCACTTCTATCTATTTATCTATCATATAGTGCCTTGGGTCAAAGCCCACCGTGGATCACATGGGGGCCGCCTTCCTGGTTGTTCTGGGGGCCACGGGTTGAGGGCATGGAAGCCCTACCCTGTAGGGTCCCGTAGTCACCGCCAGGAGGCACCCCAATGCCTTGGGGACCTGTTGCCCCAGCACTTTCGCCACACCAGGAAGTGCTGGAGGAAAGACTTTGGGAGACATCCGGAGAGCTGCCGGGAGGACAGCCGGCACTTCCGCCACGCTGGGGCGTGACCAAGCGAGGAATGCCGGGAACACCTGGTGCTCATCCGGGGATTGCATAAAAGGGGCTGTCTCCATTCATTCAACGCTGGAGTCGGGAGGAGGCAGGACGAAGCACAGAGGAGGTGTGGAGGCGGCCCGAAGAGAGGCATTTGTGGCCAGGACTGAGTTATTAGGGGGTGTTTGTGCACGGGACTGGGTCTGAGTGACCATTATTTTGGTCTGTGTTACCAGTTTATTTGTTGTAAATAGTAAAAATAAAATGTGTGGTGGTGATTACAACATGTCCGCCTGTCTGTGTCCGGGTCGTGTCCACTCTGTCTATTTATCATATAGTGTCTTTCACTTCTATCTATCTATCTATTTAATCCTACCTACTACACCATATGTATCTATCTATCTATCTATCTATCTATCTATTTAATCTTACCTACTACACCATATGTATCTATGTATCTATCTATCTATCTATCTATGTATCTATCTATCTATCTATCTATCTATCTATCTATCTATCAAATAGTGCCTTTCACTTCTATCTATCATATAGTGCCTTTCACTTCTATCTATCTATCTATTTAATCTTACCTACTACACCATATGTATCTATCTATCTAGGTCTTCCCTTTTATTGTCTGAAAAGATAAAAATAACACCCACAGGCGTGCGCCCCTTCAATAAGGATTTCATAAGTAAATGAGGCTTACAGTCACTCCGTCCAGTGGGCTGCTCTGACCAGTAATGACACCTCCATCCAGGATGCCCAGGATTTTATTTGTGGCAGGACCAGAAATGATGGATTTAAATGCCTTCACCGTGGGTGGCTTCTCAGCACTGAGGCGAGATGTGAAGGAGATGACAGCATTAGTGGTGGTGCCCCCTCTCATCTGGCTGGAATATCACATCAAAAGAGCCTGTGAGGAGGTCCTCCGACTCACATGCGTGACAACCAACCATCTGGGGGTCCCATCTCTTGGAAATACAAATACAAAATACATTGAACATGACTGAACATAATTATTTTAAAACTGCTTTGGCCTGCAGGGGGTGCTCTGCTCCTCAAACCTGACACGAACAGACGCAGGACACAAGTTCAGTTATTTTGGCTGTGGGAAACGCTTCCCTTGTTTCCCACTTTCTCAGCACAGTTACAGCACAATGTCTTTTCTTCTTCCTTCTTCTTCTTTCACTCTCTCTTCTGCCTCCAGCAAGCTTTGTCCTCCACCTCCCGACTCTCACTCCCTGAATGAGTGAGGCGGCTCCTTTTAAAGACCACCTGGGAGTGCTCCAGGTGTCCTGTAGTCTCCTTCCGGCAGCACTTCCAGGTGTGGCAGAAGTAACACGATAAAGGGCTCTGCATTTCCCAGAGCACCCCCTGGTGGCACCCACGGGACCCAACAGGGCTTTACCAAACTCTCACTCCCATGAAGCCCTGTGGGAGTCCAGGGCTGCCCTCTAGCATAATGCCCTGAGCACACTCTCTCTCTCCCCATGGTTCCTCCATTATTATAGAGGCATCCCAGCCGGGTGCCCACCAGCCACACTAGGTATTGTGTTTGTTCAGGTTGTCTTTTGTATTTGCAGAACAGAAAAAATTAAGGGGTATCAAGAGTGGAAATTAGGAAGGGGGGTCACAATGCCAAGATTGTATCCGTGTGTCGTTTATATTTAAGGCCGACATTAAAATGTGTCTCCAGGGTCCACACGTCGTACCGCAGCTGCTAACCTGTCGACAAAATGGAAACCAAAAGAGAAAGCACAAGAAGGTGGACGGTCTCACACTCTCATAAAGGGCTTTGGGGTCTTAACATGAAGACCCTGATGTGACAGTCTTGTGACGCAGTTCAGTCATGAGAGGAGAGCCTGACTGAGCTCCAGAGAACCTGTGAGGAGAGATGGGGAGAAACCAACAGAAGGAAGGACCACCGCAGCTCTTCACTAATCTGGCCTTCGTGACAGAGGGGCCAGATGAAGACACTTCACCTCAGTAACAAGTGACAAATGGGGTCCGCTTGAAGTCTGCAAAAATGATCTGACTAGGAGAAGGAGAACCAAGATTAGCGTCATGTCTGGAGAACACCGGGCACTGCTCACCCCTGTGCAATACCACTTGAAGCCTGGTGGTGGCAGCATCAGGCTGTGGGATTGGGTTTCAGTGCCAAGGACTGCAAGACTACAGTTGTGGCTAAAAGTTTTGAGAATGACACAAATATGAATTTTCACTAAGTTTGCTGCCTCAGTTTTTATGACTGCCATTTGCATCTCAGAATGTTCTGAAGAGCGATCTGATGAACTGCAATTTATTGAAAAGTCCCTCTCTGCCATGAAAATGAACTTCATCCCAAAAAAACCACTGCATGTCAGCCCTGCCACCAAAGAACTTGCTGACGTCACTTCAGTGATCCTCTCACTAACACAGGTGAGAGTGTGTGACGAGGACAAGGTCACTCTGTCATGATGATTAAGTTACAATAGAGAGTTGAAGAAGGTTTCAGGGCGCCCAAGAAAGTCCAGCAAGCAACAGGACCATCTCCTAAAGGTGACTCAGCTGCGGGCACCGCCAGGGCAGGGCTTGATCAGGAATGGCAGCAGTCAGGTGTGACTTTTGGAGGATGGCCTGGTGGATGTCAAGAAGGGCAGCAAAGAAGCCAAGAAAAACATCAGGGACAGACTGGTATGCTGGGATTGGACTGCTAAAGGAAAATCATTGTCTCAAATGAATCCCCTTTCTGATTGTCTGGAGAAGAAAAGGTGAGTGGCGCTATCATCAGTCCTGTGTCACGCCAACGGTAAAGCATCCTGAGACTGTTCATGTCACGTGGGGTTGCTTCTCAGCCAAGGCAGTGGGCTCACTCACAATTTGGCCTAAGAACACAGCCACGAATAAAGAATGGGACCAAAACATCCTCTGAGAGCAACTTCTCCCAGCCATCCAACAACAGTTTGGTGACCAACATGATGGAGCACCAGGCCATAAGGTGACAGTGAGAACTAAGTGGCTCTGGGAACAAAACATCAAAATTTGGGGTCCATGGCCAGGAAACTCCCCAAACCTTTAATCCCCTTGAGAACTTGTGGTCAATCCACAAACACAAACCCACCAATTCTGATTCTGCAAGAATGGGCTGCCATCAGCCAGGATTTGGCCCAGAAGTTGATTGCCAGCCTGCCGGGATGAACTGCAGAGGTCTTGAAAAAGAAAGAAGGCCCAGCACTGCAAATATGGACTCTGAGCATAAACTTCATGTCATTGTCAATAAAAGCCTTTGAAACTTCTGAAGTGCTTGTAATTCTACTTCAGTGTATCAGAGAAACATCAGAGAAAAAGATCTAAAAACACTGAAACAGCAAACTTTGTGGAAACCAACACTTGGGTTATTCTCCAAAATTTTGCCCACCACTGTAATAATAAAGGGTTAGGAGATAACAGAGTAAAGTCCAGAAATTTCCTTCATGAAGATCTGCGCTTTGGACCTTAGACTGGGCAGAAAGTTTACCTTCCATTAGGACACAAAGCTAAGACAACAGAGGAACAGCTTAGGGACAACTCTGGGAATGTCCTTCAGTTGGCCAACCAGAACCTCCATTTGAACCCAAACTGAACATCTCTGCATGGAGAGACCTGAGGGTAGCCATCCATCGATGGTCTCCAACCAGGCTGATGAGAGTTTGAGAGGACCTGCAGAGAAGAATGCAATCCAGGAGTGGGAAGCTTGTGAGTTCAGACCCAAGAAGACTCCAGGCTGACTGTCCTTGCTGGCAAAGGTGGGGGCTTCAGCGAACTTCTGAGTAAAGGGTCTGAAAACTTGGGGGCAGCTTTGTTAATTTTTAATAAATTTGCAAAATTTAGAGTGGCCAGATGACATGAGAAGAATGTCACGATGTCCCCAAATCTGTGCGTGTGAAAGCTTATTGAGATCAGACCCAAGAAGACTCCTGGCTGGAATGGCTGCCAAAGGAGGCTTCGATGAAGTTCTGACTAACAAGCCTGAGTGTTTTTGTCGAAGGCATATTTCAGTCTTTTATTTTTATTTATTTACCAGGGGGCTCTGCCCCCTCCTCGCTTCGCTCACCAACCCCCGTGTGGGTGCTATGTGCCAGCCACTTCATGGCTCTGTCGCTCACGTATGTGGAAGTGGATGTAAAATTTAAACAGATTGGTATTTTCATGGTAATTGTTACATATGCATAATAGAGCTAACTATTTTATATTACAGCGAGTTATTAACCAAAGTAAAGAACAGTAAAACGTAATAAATTGAAAGAAAATGATGTTTTGTGTTGCGTTAGAGGTATTCGTTGTGCTTTATACAGTGGGATGCAGAAGTTTGGGCAACTTTGTTAATAGTCATTATTTTCCTGTATAAATTGTTGGTTGTTACGATAAAAAAATGTCAGTTAAATATATCATATAGGAGACACACACAGTGATATTTGAGAAGTGAAATGAAGTTTATTGGATTTACAGAAAGTGTG
Source organism: Polypterus senegalus (assembly GCF_016835505.1). Classification (NCBI taxonomy): domain Eukaryota; kingdom Metazoa; phylum Chordata; class Cladistia; order Polypteriformes; family Polypteridae; genus Polypterus; species Polypterus senegalus. Next base: position 182,636,551 of record NC_053160.1, read on the forward strand.
CAATAATTGTTCAAACAAAATCAGGCAGGTGCATAAATTTGGGCACCGTTGTCATTTTATTGATTCCCAAACTTTTAGAACTAATTATTGGAACTCCAATTGGCTTGGTAAGCTCAGTGACCCCTGACCTACATACACAGGTGAATCCGAGTATTTAAGGGGGTCCATTGTAAGTTTCCCTCCTCCTTTAATTTTCTCTGAAGAGTAGCAACATGGGGGTCACAAAACAACTCTCAAATGACCTGAAGACAAAGATTGTTCACCATCATGGTTTAGGGGAAGGATACAGAAAGCTGTCCCAGAGATTGAAGCTGTCTGTTTCCACAGTTAGGAACATATTGAGGAAATGGAAGACCACAGGCTCAGTTCAAGTTAAGGCTCGAAGTGGCAGACCAAGAAAGATTTCGGAGAGACAGAAGCGACGAATGGTGAGAACAGTCAGAGTCAACCCACAGACCAGCACCAAAGACCTACAACATCATCTTGCAGCAGATGGAGTCACTGGGCATCGTTCAACCATTTGGCGCACTTTACACAAGGAGATGCTGTATGCGAGAGTGATGAAGAGGAAGCACAAACAGAGCCGCTTGAGGTCTGCTCAAGCACATTTGGACAAGCCAGCTTCATTTTGGAATAAGGTGCTGTGGACTGATGAAACTAAAATGGAGTTATTTGGGCATAACAAGGGGCGTTATGCATGGAGGAAAAAGAACACAGCATTCCAAGAAAACACCTGCTACCTCCAGTCAAATATGGTGGTGGTTCCATCATGCTGTGGGGCTGTGTGGCCAGTGCAGGGACTGGGAATCTTGTCAAAGTTGAGGGACGCATGGATTCCACTCAGTATCAGCAGATTCTGGAGACCAATGTCCAGGAATCAGTGACAAAGCTGAAGCTGCGCGGGGCTGGATCTTTCAACAAGACAACGACCGAAACACTGCTCAAAATCCACTAAGGCATTCATGCAGAGGAACAAGTACAACGTTCTGGAATGGCCATCTCAGTCCCCAGACCTGAATAGAATTGAAAATCTGTGGTGTGAGTTAAAGAGAGCTGTCCATGCTCAGAAGCCATCAAACCTGAATGAACTAGAGATGTTTTGTAAAGAGGAATGGTCCAAAATACCTTCAACCACAATCCAGACTCTCATTGGAACCTACAGGAAGCGTTTAGAGGCTGGAATTTCTGCAAAAGGCGGATCTACTAAATATTGATTTCATTTCTTGTTTGTGGTGCCCAAATTTATGCACCTGCCTGATTTTGTTTGAACAATTATTGCACACTTTCTGTAAATCCAATAAACTTCATTTCACTTCTTTATGGTAGTAAATATGGTAGTTAAGAGGAAGAGGTGGAGTCAGGGCGGCCTGGAACAGGAAGATGGATTCTGGGTACCAGAAATGATGTCATCAGGGGTTTGCTGGAAGTGACGTTAGCAGTGGGTGGACTGGTGGTGATGTTATTGGGAGGCGAGGTCATCGGCTGAAGTGCAGAGGAACAAGAGGAGAGAGGATCAGGTTAGAGTGCCAATCACAGGTCTGGCTGACCAATAACACAATATGAGTCTGTAAACCAGGGATCCCCAACTCCGGTCGGAGGGCCGCAGTGGCTACGGGTTTTCATTCCAACCCTTTTCTTAATTAGTGACCTGTTTTTGCTGCTAATTAACTTCCTTTGAATTAATTTTAATTGACTTGCTCTGGTAGACTCAGACCCCTTAATTGTGTCTTTTTCTTTAATTATCAGTCATATAATAATGAGAGGTGGCACGGTGGCACAGTGGTAGCGCTGCTGCCTCACAGTTAGGAGACCCAGGTTCACTTTCCGGGTCCTCCCTGCGTGGAGTTTGCATGTTCTCCCGGTGTCTGCGTGGGTTTCTTCCAGGTGCTCCGGTTTCCTCCCACAGTCCAAAGACATGCAGGTTATGTGGATTGGCGGTCCTCAGTTATCCCTAGTGTGTGGTGGGTGTGTGTGCCCTGCGGTGGGCTGGCGCCCTGCCTGGGGATTTGTTCCTGCCTTGCACCCTGTGCTGGCTGGGATTGGCTCTAGCAGACCCCCATGACCCTGTAGTTAGGATATAGCGGGTTAGATAATGGCTGACTGACTTTTACTGTAAAGCTTCAGTAAAAACAATATTTGGAATTAACATTTTATCAATGTCTTATTGAATTTTGATTCCGTGTTTGGCGTTACATCGTGACAACGCAACGTATAACTGCCCGTGAGTGAATTTCGTTTCTTTCTCTCTAACAAATAAACTGACTTTTTTGAATGTGTGTCCCTGTGATTTGTTAATTGTCTTTGCTAAAGCTATTCTAACAGGAACTGTAAACATTTTAATACGAATGGCGTATCAAGATCTCCTTTGGTGTCTAACGTTATCCCCTGAAGATTGTACTACATTACCGTTCTTGTTGCCAGTTAAAATTTTACATGTCAGAATTGTTCGACCAATTTTCAACACAACTAATCTTGTCCTACTGCATAGCCCATCACTCAGACATTAAATTACACAATACCATTACAATATGTCCTTCTTTCTACAGTAATTCATGTGGTGGAAGACCGGACGGTGGTAATGGTTGGAGATATTCTTCGTGATATTGTAAGTTGATGTTTTCATCTCCCGCACCATCACCACCAACTGTTTCAGCAGAGTCTATTGATACGCATTTAACCAATTTGCTGTGCAACCGATCAACATTTTCACGTTAATTCACTTGACTTCATTGTTTCTCGGTGCTAGGATTACCGATGTACTCATTTCTTCCGTTGATAATCCTTCGGGATGAAATTCTTCATTACGATTTGGACATAATACGTCTTCTTTAATTGGGAACTTAAAGTGAGGAAAACGTAAAAATGTATAAGAGCTGAGAGAACAAGAACTGTGTCTAACAAAAGTATTCACACCAATGAGAGGTTAGTGGACCACAGGCCATGGGGCGTTAACCTGAGAGGAGGGCGGGTCTAAAGCATTCACACCAATGAGAGGACCACGGGCCGTGGGGCGTTAACCTGAGAGGAGGGCGGGACTAACACATTCACACCAATGAGAGGTTAGAGGACCACGGGCCGTTGGGCGTTAACCTGAGAGGAGGGCGGGACTAACGCATTCACACCAATGAGAGGTTAGAGGACCACGGGCCGTGGGGCGTTAACCTGAGAGGAGGGCGGGACTAAAGCATTCACACCAATGAGAGGTTAGAGGACCACGGGTGTGGGCCGTGAACCAGAAATGGTGGAGAAGAGGGCGGGACTTGATATAATCTCATAGTCTTGTCTCGTCTCAAGATTTTCTTTTATGATACAGAGATGTATAAATATTTCAAAATTCTGTTTTCGCTTTGTCATTATGGGGTGTTGAGTGTATGAATGAATTTAAATGATTTTAGCATAAGGCTATATTATAAGAACACATGAAAAGGTGAAGGGTCTGAATACTTGAGGTCAGCTTTTTTATTTTTAATAGATTTGCAAAAATCTGAGGTCTTCGTGACACAGTGGCCAGATGGCATAGGAAGAATGTCACGATGTCCCTAAATCTGTATGTGTGAAGCTTGTCATGTCAGACCTAAGAAGACTCTGGACTGTCTGTCCTGACTGGCAACGTGAAGTTCTGTGTAAAGGGTCTGAATACTTGGGGTCAGTTGTTTATTTTTAATAAATCTGAGGTCTTCATGACACAGTGGCCAGATGACACGAGAAGAATGTCACGATGTCCCCAAATCTGTGTGTGTGAAGCTTGTCTCAAGAAGACTCCAGACTGTCATGTCTGCCATAGGGGGCTTCGATGAAGTTTTGACTAAAGCGCCTGAGTGTTTTCTGTCAAAGGGATATTTCAGTCTTTTATTTTTAGTAAATGTGTAAATATTTCAAAATTCTGTTTTCGCTTTGTCATTATGGGGTGTTGAGTGTTGGAAAAAAATAATGAATTTAAATGATTTTATCACACAGCTGTAATATAAGAACACGTGAAAAAGTGAATACTTTTGGAAGATACTATAATTACTTTGTATATTTTATTACTATTAATATTTGTATTAATAAAAAAATTACTTAAAAGATGTGCCATACAACAGCAGGAGAGGATTCTTTAACAGTTAGCATTAGGGTAATTTCTTTTCATCTTCCTATAATTTATGTTATACCATTCTATAAAGTCACTTAATAAGATGGTGGGCTAACTAAGTCCAGACCCTCCCCTGGCAATGCCAAGTATTCCAACATGTCCAAATATTTTCCAGTTGTGGGATCCAACAGAATGCTTTGACCATCCCTGGCGTCTTGTCTTTGTTTTCATGATTCGTGATTATAAAGACTCCTATGCAAATATAATCAAGCCAATACACTTACAGGTCTGATGATAACTAAATAAGAACATAATTATTTCTAAAACTGAATAGTCCTGAATCTCGCCACAAATCAATCAGCTCTCTACCCTAAGAAGTTCTGACTCTATCTTTGCTCAATCAAAAAAAATCAATGAAGACCAATTAAAGCCCATTTCATTAGTGTATGCAAATTGGGACGCTTAGAAAATGAGCTCCCTGTCCGCAAACCAGCAAATAAGCAGAAAGAGAGAAAAAGAAAAAAGAGCGCCGGAGGAATTGAAAAGTGCGTGCAAAAGCTGACCTCTAGTGGCGAACTGTGGGAGAGCACATTCAAGGAGATCGGCCAAATGCACAGGTCGACTGTAATTCCGATTTACTTCTACAAAGTAAAATTGAATCGTCGCCACTCTTAAGAGCCACGAACAGCAACAGTGCTCTTTAACTAGTCTGTAGTGACCGGACAGCAGAGTCAGAAGGACCAGTGACCGGACAACCTCACTCAAAACGGGCGCTACGCTACTCGGCGGTGGTCCGATCGGAAGGTTCGCATTCTCTGCAGCCCGGACTTTAAACTTCTTAGAACATACGAAGAAGATCGGCGAACGAGACAACAAAGACACGGAAAGGATCTTGTTCTTTTCTTCCTTTCGAAGTGGATGAAAGGATGGATTTTTTTTTTTAATTTAATTAGTTTTATATGTCCCTTCATTGGTTTGTCTGCTCTTCCTGTACTCGATGCCTAAGTAGCAGGCTAAAGGCTAACTGGACCTGGACAGGACGGGACGTGACGAGACGGGGGGCCAGTCTGTGGCGGGGCAAAATGACACACACGCTCTCTCAGTTTCTTTAGTGCCGTTCATATTCATTCATTTATTTATTATATAGCGTCTTTTATCTGTTTTTCTATTTGTCAAATTTATTCATAAAAGCATATTTAAAAACAACAGAAGTTATACCAGAGTTCTGTACAAGAGACCATATCTGACTACCGTAAAGCAAGCAATTATGTAAAGCAGTTTGTTAATGAATTTGTATCCTCCCTATTCTGATGACTTTACTACCCACAGTGAAAGGCAGAAGAGAAAAAGTGGGCTTTTAACGGAGTCTTAAAAATCTTAACAGAAGGAGAAGATCTGATGTGGAGCGGCCTATAGGAGCAACAATTCAAATTATTACCATTATATTATTAAATCGTGCCCTCTCGATCTATCTGTCATATGTTATATACATCTTTCTGCCTTATATAATGCCTTTTCTATCTCTCCATTATAAAATAACTTCACAATCTGTCAGTCTACCTCTTTTAACAGTAATTCCTATTTGAGTTGAATGTTTAGGTCTAAATAACCACGCGATGCTGTTTTCAGTGGCTTCTAGGTCACCAAATATAGTGGCGGCAGCTCCTTCTATCCCATCGGGGGAGACTGCGAAAACGGTTCAGTATTCTTATTTAAGGAAAGAACATGGACAGTGGCTCCGATGTCAGAAGGACGGTGTCTCCAACTTCCATCATATCGTGCCTTTACTATCTATCTATCTATTATATAGTGCCTTTCACATATCTATCTATTATATAGTGCCTTTCACATATCTATCTATCAATCCGTCCATCCATCCATTATCCAGCCAGAGTCACGGTGGTCTGCTGGAGTCAATCTCAGCCAACACAGGGCACAAGGCAGGAACAAAGCTCCGGCAGGGCGCCAGCCCACCACATCTATCTATCTATCTATCTATCTATCTATCTATCTATTATATAGTGCCTTTCATATCTATCTATCTATCTATCTATTATATAGTGCCTTTCAAATCTATGTATCTATTATATAGTGCCTTTCTTATCTATCTATATTATATAGTGCCTTTCTTATCTATCTATCTATTATATAGTGCCTTTCTTATCTATCTATTATATAGTGCCTTTCTTATCTATTATATAGTGCCTTTCACATCTATCTATATATACTTATCTATTATATAGTGCCTTTCTTATCTATCTATCTATATTATATAGTTCCTTTCTTATCTCTCTCCATCCATCCATCCATTTTCCAACCCGCTGAATCCGAACACAGGGTCACGGGGGTCTGCTGGAGCCAATTCCATCCAACACAGGGCACAAGGCAGGAACCAATCCTGGGTAAGGTGCCAACCCACCACAGCTTATCTATCTATATATCTATTATATAATGTCTTTCTTATCTATCTATTATATAGTGCCTTTCACATCTATCTATCTATCTATCATGCGGCATATATATTTTTAAATGGGTTTTTCATTTCATGTATATTTCATGTATACGGTGGATTCAGAATGTATTCAGAGTCCTTCACTTTCTGCACATTGTACTGTGTTGTAAATTTCATTTTAAATGGATACATTTGCCATTTTTGCTTATCATTCTGCACCTAATTAGCCACCATGACAAAGTGAAAACATGTTTTTAAAATGGTTTCCACATTTATTAAAAATCAAAAACTAAAGCCTCTCACTCATAGAAGTGTTCAGACCCTTAACTTAGTACTCTGTAGAAGCCCCTTTGCCAGCAGTTCCAGCTGTGCGTCTCCACCAGCTTTGCACTCCTGCATTTGGCCCATTTTGATTTTTTTCCCTCATTCTTCCTGGCATCATGTTCTCCAGCTCTGTTCGACTGAATGGGAAGTGTTTGTAACCTGCCATTTTCAGGTCTCTCCACGGCAGGCTTTGTTTGGGCCAATCAAGGGAGGTGGCACTCACCCTGGGGCAGGTTATCTTTAAGGACCTCTCTGTATTTAGCTGCATTCATCCTTCACCCAATTCTGACCAGTCCCCTTGTCCCTGAACCTCCATAGCCTGATGCTGCCACCGCCATTCTTCACTGTAGTGGTGGGATTAGGCAAATGATGAGCAGGGCCTGATCTTCACCAGAGACACAGTGCTTGGAGTTCTGCCCTCATAGAACATCATAGGGTATGTTGTGCATGCCAGTCCATCATAGGGCAAAGATTTGGTCTGTCTATCATGGGACAGAACCCCAGTTTGGACACCAGTATATCACTGGGCAGAAGTCTAAAGAGGATGCCAGTGCATCACAGGATGCAGTTTCCGATAGCTTGTCAGTTTACCACAGGCAAGAACAACTGGTAGAATGCCAGCGCATAAAAGAGCAGAGCGTAGGTTAGGATGCCATTCACAGTAGGACTAAACACCAGTTAGAATGTCAGTCCAATATGGGGCAGAATTCAAGTGGAATCAAATGGGCTACTATACCAGTCCATCACAGGGCAGAACCCTGCATAGGCTGAACCCTAATTTATTATGCCAGTGCAAACCTGGTGGGATGCCAGTTCATCATTGGGCAGAACCTTAATTGATACCAGTGCATCAAATGGGTGAACCCTAATTTGGTATGCCAGTTCATCAGAAGGCACACTGAGTGTCCAACATTGGGCCATTTCATGTCACTGGGATGAAGGGGTCAACTGGAGTAGGTGGAGATAACCAAGACCAGCATCTGACCATGATGTCCTGGTGACGTGAGGCAGCAGCGCCAACCACTGTGCCATCGGAGGTACAGACAGACACATTGCTGGCCCAGTGTTTCTCCCCATGGCACCCTGTGAGTGTGGCTGGCACCAAGCCGGACATTTTCCTCATGTGTTGTTTTTTTTTATTTGTCCATTTTATAACTGCCTTGAACCCAAGTGGCTTTTGATGATCCCAAGCACCCCTTGAGACCCCCTGAGTTATCACAGGCAGCCCGTCTGCTCATGTTTGCTAAATTCTTGACTTAACAGAAGCACTTCATCCACTGGGATTCAAAAGCTAATACGAATTTGAGAAAATTCCTGATAAACCAGAAAGCCACAAGAGAACTTCAAACATGCAACACAGAAAGTGCCATTTAATGTGTAGAAGAAACTCATATGGAAACAAATTATACACATAGAGAAAAAAATATGAAATATTAAATACATTTCTGGGCTTTTGATTCATTTTATATCAGGTCATGGCGGTGTAGCAGTTAGCACAGCAGCCTCACACACCCTGAGCGTAAATCTCAGGCCAAAGTGTTTGTGCCCAATGGCGCTATAGGAAGATACTTTTGATTAATGAAGTGTCCACATTTTTCATGGATGGATGAATGTGGACGGAGTGTTTAGTTCTCCTGTCCTGTGGATCCTGGGTTGGAATTCCAGATCTGTATGGACTTCTCCCCGTGTCTGTGTCATTCTTCTTCTCATATCCCAAAGAAGTGAAAGTGGGCTTCCCTGGCAAACATCTGCGTCAGTCCAGCCGGGTTGCGTGAATGAGTGGACCCTGGTAAGGTCTGGTGTCCCGTCCAGGGTGGGTTCTTGTCTTGGTCTGATGCGAAACACACACACACACACACACACACAACACTCCACAGCCTTCAACTTCAGCACAGGGACGTGAGGTCAGCGGTGGCGCAGAGGAGTTCATGCCACTCAGGGTGGGGGGGTGCTTCAATTTGCTGCCCTCCAACATATTTGAATATGTTAAAAAAATTAAAATGACGTACTGAGAAAAATTAAGGTACATTTTACTTAGATTTATTCATATATCGAGAAACATCAATATTTTTTCACATATACAGTAATTATTTATAAGCATCAACTAGGCAAGAATATCGCATAGACGCATTGATAAGCCGTGTTCTGATTATTAGTTTAATATAATTACGCTGTGAAAACCAGAACCAGTGTAGAGTACAAGTGATAGGTGGGGATGTTTTATACGCAGAGCAAGAACGCAATCGGATTGATAACGGAATAAAATTAACAATTGTAAATTAGCTGTTTATCTTCCTAGAAATTCTTATCGGTGTAATATTTATTTTTGTTATTGCCTAATAAATTTCAACTGCCGTGTCTGATGCCGTCACAGAAGGACAGTCTGAAAATGATTTTTGAAGAATTTGTGAATAAAGATCAGAGAAATTTACTTTTTTCATTCACGAGTGATATTTTTTCAAACCCTGCTGCTTACACATGAATTGTACAGAGGTTTTTGGCCAATAATGCCACCCCCAAAAATGTGCCACCCCCTCCGCCCGCCCCAAGCTATGCCACTGCCTTAAGGGGGCCCGCTTTTTAGGTCCGCGTGTCCCGTTCTAGCAGATATATCAAGTTATATTCTCCAGTTTATATTTATTTATATATATATATATATATATATATATATATATACACACACACATTATATATACACATTATATATACACTCACCTAAAGGATTATTAGGAACACCTGTTCAGTTTCTCATTAATGCAATTATCTAATCAACCAATCACATGGCAGTTGATTCAATGCATTTAGGGTGTGGTCCTGGTCAAGACAATCTCCTGAACTCCAAACTGAATGTCAGAATGGGAAAGAAAGGTGATTTAAGCAATTTTGAGCATGGCATGGTTGTTGGTGCCTGACGGGGCGGTCTGAGTATTTCACAATCTGCTCAGTTACTGGGATTTTCACGCACAACCATTTCTAGGGTTTACAAAGAATGGTGTGAAAAGGGAAAAACATCCAGTATGCGGCAGTCCTGTGGGCGAAAATGCCTTGTTGATGCCAGAGGTCAGAGGAGAATGAATGGGCCGACTGATTCAAGCTGATAGAAGACCAACTTTGACTGAAATAACCACTCGTTACAACCGAGGTATGCAGCAAAGCATTTGTGAAGCCACAACACGCACAACCTTGAGGCGGATGGGCTACAACAGCAGAAGACCCCACCGGGTACCACTCATCTCCACTACAAATAGGAAAAAGAGGCTACAATTTGCACGAGCTCAACAAAATTGGACAGTTGAAGACTGGAAAAATGTTGCCTGGTCTGACGAGTCTCGATTTCTGTTGAGACGTTCAAATGGTAGAGTCAGAATTTGGCGTAAACAGAATGAGAACATGGATCCATCATGCCTTGTTACCACTGTGCAGGCTGGTGGTGGTGGTGTAATGGTGTGGGGGATGTTTTCTTGGCACACTTTAGGCCCCTTAGTGCCGATTGGGCATCGTTAAAATGCCACGGGCTACCTGAGCATTGTTTCTGACCATGTCCATCCCTTCATGACCACCATGTACCCATCCTCTGATGGCTACTTCCAGCAGGATAATGCACCATGTCACAAAGCTCGAATCATTTCAAATTGGTTTCTTGAACATGACAATGAGCTCACTGTACTAAAATGGCCCCCACAGTCACCAGATCCCAACCCAATAGAGCATCTTTGGGATCTGGTGGGTGGGAAGCGAACCCGGGTCTCCTAACTGCGAGGCAGCAGCGCTACCACTGCGCCACCGTGCCGCCGTTTGTTACAATTTAAAACGGTTTATTGGTCGTAACCTGTTTTTATGCTATTAGAAATATTATGAATATTCCAATGCTGTATTTTTTACATTTATTTAAAAATCTAGTGCAAATACACAAGCATTTTGCAGTGTAAATCTTAAATATACAACAAAAAATGATTAAAAGTTTTCTTGAAAGTATGTTTTATTATGAGTTCTTATACTTAAAATGAACAGTTGAGAAACAGGGTTACTTACCAGAAATCCTCCGTTATAAAAGTCTGCTGCTGAAAATGACCAGACCTGGATATCCACGTCCACTCCACTCCACTCGGGAAAGTGTTCTTCTTTTTTGGCAGTTGGAAAGCCAGCACTGGAAAGTTCGACCGGAAGAAAATACAAATGGCCGCTTTAACACAACACACTAACAACCTAAATATTAGGTTAACTGAAATAGGATTTTTATGTTTATTCCTCCATCTTAACTTGTGTGTGAGTGAAAAATTATTGCTGTTTATCTATATGCAAAATGTATCTTAATTTTTCCCTATACGTCATTTAATTCTCTATTTAAATAGGTTAACATATTCCGATATATTGGAAGGCAGCAAATTGAAGCAGCACCCACTGCCCCAAGCGGCACAAACTCGAGCCACGCCACTGCCCTTAGAGTGCAGGGCCTGGGCCGGTCGCCCCACTTGCCACCCCCAAACACTGCTCTTGCTTATCATGAAAAGTAAAAAAAAAAAAAACCCAATAATGATAACATAAAATAAAGGTGTCCACAGGTCTGTGCTATAAATTTGTTTTCTGTGTGATTCCATTAATAATGTTTATCATTTTTATAGTTAAAATCGCTGAATGTGCGCATTTCCTGTTCAAATACAGGGGAGAAACGACGAGCCTCACCTCCCCTCCCCTCGGACTGCGCTCTCCTCACACACTGACAGGGCTGATGCCTGCGATTGGCGCGCGCCTGCTGCTGTCTCTCTGTATGTCGCCAATCTAATGTTTTACAGACATGTTTATTATACACCCTAACTTTCCACAGTCTGGCTAATATCTTTAAGGAATGTGTGTGACATATTTAGTCTTGCTGATCGGCCATAAAACCGCAGTGAAAAGGCACAGGGTGAGTGAGGCAGACAATACCGTGCCGCCCTGAAGGGGGCGCATGTGAACCCAACGGGCACTCGATGCTGCTGCTCTTCCGAGGAGGGTCTCGCTGCAGCTTTCAATACCTATGACAGTGGTTCTCAAACTGTGGGGTGGGCCCCACTAGGGGGGGTGAGAAGTAACAAAAGGGGGGCGCGAAGATGTGAAAAAAAGAAAACAAGAATCGAAAATATGAAAAATACATCTATTGAAACCAACACAAATTAACTTAAACTACATTCTGATACTAGAAAAATAAATCTAGAGTTAGATAAAGGTCGATAAAAGTTAAGTAGGTACAATAAAATATGCATCTATGATATATCATTAATTAAAAAAGAACAAATTGGTATTAGTGGGCTCCTTTCAAAAAAACGTTAGGGGGGCGCGATTAAAACTGTTATGAAACCTCGGGTCACAAATACGTAAAGGTTGAGAAACGCTGACCTATGACACAGATCAGGTAAAGCCCACAACGTCAGTCACAAAACGTCCTTTGACTCAGATAACCCTAATCTTAACCATAGTGGAATGGGGCCCTAATGTTAATCACAGTCTAATGTGATGGGTGTTACGTGACGGAAGTTGAGGGCGTTTTGTGATATTGGGGCATTACATGACTGACCTCGTAGGTACTGAAGTCTGCCATAATCTGCAATATGCATTTTTTGCTAGGTGATTCGTTTATTCATTCATTCATTCATTCATTCATTCATTTATTCATTCATCTTCAAACCTAATCCACCAACACACATTAAGACGTGTCATACCCTAACATGACCATTTAGGATCTGTCATTGGATCTACTTTTTAAATTCATTCATTCATTCATTCAGTCTACTTATTCCAACACAAATGTAAAGAGTTGTCAAAACCTAAAATGGGCATCTTGTGATATCTGAGCAGTTCATTCATTCATTTGTCAGACCTACTCCTCCACTTCACATTAAAAGAGTTTTCATACACTAACAGGGCCATCTTTAGGATATGTCACCAAGTCTACTTTGTAAATTCATTCAGTCATTCACAAATGTAAAGAGCTGTCAAAACCTGCAATGGGCACCTTGTGATATGTGAACACTTCATTCATTTCCAGACCTAATCTGTCAATACACTTTAAAAGAGTTGCCCCCCTCTAAAATGACCATTTGGGATATGTTATAGGATCTACTTTGTAATTCATTCATTCATTCATCTTCAAACCTAATCCACCAACACACATTAAGACGTGTCATACCCTAACATGACCATTTAGGATCTGTCATTGGATCTACTTTGTAATTCATTCATTCATTCATTCAGCCTAACTTATTCCAACACAAATATAAAGAGCTGCCAAAACCAGCACTGGGCATCTTGTGCTAGGTGAGCAGTTCATTCATTCGTTCATTTTTCATGTTCTATTCACTCAATACAATTCAAAGCGTTGACAGACCCTAACATGGCCATACGTAGGGCAGGTGACCAAATCCATTTTGTAATTTATTCATACGTTCAACCTGCTGATACCAATACAAGTGCACATAAAGAACTGCCATAACCAGCACTGGGCATCTTGTGCTAGGTGAGCACTTCATTCATTCATTCATTCATCTTCAAACCTAATCCACCAACACACATTAAGACGTGTCATACCCTAACATGAACATTTAGGATCTGTCATTGGATCTACTTTTTAAATTCATTTATTCATTCAGCCTACTTATTCCAACACAAATGTAAAGAGTTGTCAAAACCTAACATGGGCATCTTGTGATATCTGAGCAGTTCATTCATTCATTTTTCAGACCTACTCCTCCACTTCATATTAAGAGAGTTGTCATACACTTACAAGACAATCTTTAGGATATGTCACCAAGTCTACTTTGTAAATTCATTCAGTCATTCAGCCTACTTATTCCAACAGAAGTCAAAAGAGTTCTCATCACCTAAAATGGGCACCTTGTTATATGTGAGCAGTTCATTCATTCATTCATTTTTCATGTTCTATTCACTCAATACAATTCAAAGTGTTGTCATACCCTAACACGGCCATACGTAGGGCAGGTGACCAAATCCACTTTGTAATTTATTCATACGTTCAACCTGCTGATACCAACACAAGTGCACATAAAGAACTGCCATAACCAGCACTGGGCATCTTGTGCTAGGTGAGCACTTCATTCATTCATTCATCTTCAAACCTAATCCACCAACGCACATTAAGACGTGTCATACCCTAACATGAACATCTTTAGGATCTGTCATTGGATCTACTTTTTAAAATTCATTCATTCATTCAGTCTACTTATTCCAACACAAATGTAAAGAGTTGTCAGAACCTAAAATGGGCATCTTGTGATATCTGAGCAGTTCATTCATTCATTTTTCAGACCTACTCCTCCACTTCACATTAAGAGAGTTGTCATACACTTACAAGACCATCTTTAGGATATGTCACCAAGTCTACCTTATAAATTCATTCAGTCATTCACAAATGTAAAGAGCTGTCAAAACCTGCAATGGGCACCTTGTGATATGTGAACACTTCATTCATTTCCAGACCTAATCTGTCAATACACTTTAAAAGAGTTGCCCCCCTCTAAAATGACCATTTCGGATATGTTATAGGATCTACTTTGTAATTCATTCATTCATTCAGCCTACTTATTCCAACTCAAATGTAAAGAGATGTCAAAACCTGCAATGGGTACCTTCTGATATGTGAGCAGTTTATCCATTCGTTCGTTCATTCAGTTCTATTCACTCAATACAATTCAAAGTGTTGTCAGACCCTAACATGGCCATACGTAGGGCAGGTGACCAAATCCACTTTGTAATTTATTCATACGTTCAACCTGCTGATACCAACACAAGTGCACATAAAGAACTGCCATAACCAGCACTGGGCATCTTGTGATATGTGAGTACTTCATTCATTCATTCATTCATCTTCAAACCTAATCCACCAACGCACATTAAGACGTGTCATACCCTAACAGGACCATCTTTCCTTTTTTGAAATACTTCACTTTGTAAGTCCATTCAGTACGCCATAACACCCAGCTTGGCTTACATGATGTCAGCACGGGGGACCCCCTAAATGAAGACCGAGGGGCCTCTCCTCGCGCCTGACCTCGGCCGCCCACCCGGACAGCGTCCGTTTTTCAACGTTGGCCGCGCTTGGCCTTCTTCTCAGGAGTCGAGGAGCCGGCTGAGCGCCCAGATTTAATAACAATTCCACAACTTAAATTGCTTGAACAGAAATGTTTGTTCTCTGCTAACAGGATTGTGAATTATTAATCGGACGGGGAGCTGATTTTCTAACCCGATTGTTGAGGCTGGATTCTTCTGCTGTCATGCTCCAGTACACTATTTACTGTGATGTATGTGTCTGCACATCTTTATGTCCAATTTAATGCGATTCAGATAGATTTCAAAGAGACATCATAAAAAGCCATGGCTGTGACCCCTCCAAGCCTGAATACAGACTCCAGCAATTGTTCCTCGTCTCAATTTTTTTTATTAGATTTTCTGTATTTTTGTATTTACCCCATAAGATCTATACAAATGAAATCCAGGTACACTCAGTAAATATGAATAAAATGCTAAATTGAATCATTTGCCCAGAGAATCTAGTCCAAGTAAGGACATCATTTTAAATCACTGTTATCTCAAAACAGAGTGCCGGTCTATCACAGTCCTAAATGAATATCCCCGGCTCGTGGGCTTGGCATTAGCTACGGTTCAATATTTCTTTAATATATTTTTTTTAATCCACTTCTGATTCAAATGGCCCTCTAATAGAAATGTATGAGAATCCTATTGTGGCAATGCCCAAGCAGCAATGTGAAGAATGTAATTGTATCTCGATATTTCAGGCTAAAGCGCCTCTTACAAGCCACTTGAGGTCAAGTAGTTGGAGTTTTAAATAAAGTTTTAAAGAGAAATCACAAAGGACATAATAGGAACTCCTCGGGCGTCTTTATACTCTTCATCACCGCTATTTGTACTTAAGATAAAGTCAGTCAGTCAGTGTCCAACCCGCTATATCCTAACACAGGGTCGCGGGGGTCTTCTGGAGCAGATCAAGGGATCCAGGCAGGAACAAACTCCGGGCAGGGTGCCAGCCCACCACAGGGCACACACACGGGACAATTTAGGATCACCAATGCACCTAACCTGCATGTCTGTGGACCGTGGGAGGAAACACACAGATACGGGGAGAACATGCAAACTCCACGCACCCGGGAAGGAAACCCAGGGATCCTTACTGTGCGGCAGCAGCGCTACCCACTGTGCCACCGTGCTGCCCTAAGATAAAGTGCAATATGAAATAAAATAAAAAAATAAAAAAAGAATAGCTTGTACCAGTGGTGGGCAAAGAGGCTGAAACACTGGGATACTTCAACCCTTCTGTTAATAAACCATCTTAATTCTGTCACGGCCCGTGGGGTCGGGGGCTGTCCTGGCAGCATCAGGGGCAAGTTGGGGTCTAATTCTGGTCTGGTGAGGTCAGGTCAGGTCAGGTTGGGTAGCCTGCACTGGTACAGCACCCACCATGTGACGAAGCAGCTCAGGATCCTGGTTGGCAACCCCACCTCCCTCTCGCCCAGATAGACATGCGGTCCAGTCCCACCCAACCAGGATCCCGAGCTGTTTCGTCACATGGTGGGTGCAGCAATGCGCTGTGCCACTGCAGGCTCCCCAACCTGACCAGAATTAGACCCTCTATCTGTCACAGTATGTGGGTGTCCCCTTGGCCTGGTCCAGGCACTCGGGTCCTCAACATTGAGGGTCACCTTTTGGTAATCGCGCCACAGGACTGTAGTGCCGCAACTGACGCTCCCTCACAATGCAGGTCATGTGCCTCATTATATATACAATAATACAAATAATAATAAAATAGTAATAATAGAGGCTGCAGGCAAAATCTTACAAGTGCTTAGAGCAGGGGGTCCTCAATCCCAGTCTTGGAGGGCCGCATTGGCTGCAGGTTTTCATTCCAGCCAGTTTCCCCAATTAGAACAAGACAAAAGCCGTTTTTGATTTGAATAAAAGTACATAAAGCAATGAGCCACAAGGACCTGAAGGACTAAAAGGTTGGGGAGGTGTCACCATGGAAAAAAATGACTCGGATCCACAGACCCCCTTCACAACGTCATATTTTAAAAGCACTTTGATGAGTTTAATTCTGCGCCGTCACCGTCCTTGAAATAAAAGAAAAAACGTGTTCACTTACCGGGCAGCACGGTGGCACAGTAGGTAGCGCTGCAGCCTCACAGTAAGGAGACCTGGGTTCACTACCCGGGTCCTCACCGTGTCTGTGTGGGTTTCCTCCCACAGTCCAAAGACATGCAGGTTAGGTGCATTGGCGATCCTAAATTGTCCCTAGTGTGTGTGTGTGTGTGCCCTGCGGTGGGCTGGTGCCCTGCCCGGGGATTTGTTCCTGCTTTGCTGGCTGGGATTGGCTCCAGTAGACCCCCATGACCCTGGGTTAGGAAATAGCGGGTTGGATAATAACTGATTGACTTACCAGTTAGGATGCGCACGTGAAGGGGATGCATGTTGCTGGGCTTGGGGTGGAACTGGTGGCGCACGTTTCCATTCGAAGGGCCCTCATGCGGGGTGGAAACACATGCCGGCTACCCACCATGCCTCACCCCAGTGTTCCATGGTGTCTAGTAGTTGCGATACTACATAGTAAGTATCTGGCATCCACAGGACTGACTCGATGGGGTACTGCTGTAGCAACGTTTGGGTGCATGCAACGCAACTGGCAGAGATGTCGTATACAATACAATACAATTTATTTTTGTTTAGCCCAAAATCACGTAAGAAGTGATACAATGGGCTTTAACAGGCCCTGCCTTTTGACAGCTCCTCAGCCTTGACCCTCTAAGACACAAGTTGAACTCCAGGCCTGGAGGGCCGCAGCAGCTACAGGTTTTCATTCTAACCCTTTTCGTAATCAGTGACCTGTTTTCACTGCTAATTCACATTTTAATAGCCCGGTTAGAAGGATTCAGTCCTCTGAATTGATTCGTTTCCTCATTAAAAGGCAGCCAAACAGAAATGAGACGTGAAACGAGCCAACAGCTGACCAGCTAAACTGGGGCTTCAAACTCCAACCAGTTTCTTAATGAGAAGCCGATTCTTGCTGTTAATTAGACTCGTTATTTAATTCCACAGCTTCTTGTTGCTCTCGTTCTGCCACAGCAGACATTTCCAAAACTGTTGATTTTCTGTTTTTCATAAGAACATCTTCAAAGTGTTTTGGTGAGTTGAGAGATCAGCCTTGCTGAGACCTTCACCTTTCTTTATTTTCAGATATTGTGTGATGTGGCGGCTTGTTTTGTGTCTCATTATTGTTTGGCTGCTAATTAAGGAAAAAGAAATAACTAAAAGGCCTGAGTCAAGTTAATTAAAAGAAGTAATCAGCCGCACAAACTGGTCACTAATTAAGAAGATGGTTCGAATGAAAATCTGCAGCCACTGCGGCCCTCCAGGACTGGAGTTTGACACCCCTGCTCTAAGAGGACAAGGAAAATTTCCCAAAAATAAAAAAAAAAAACCTAGTAGGGAAAAAAAATAAATAAATAAATAAAAAATGGAAGAAACCTTAGGAAAGGCAATTCAGAGAGAGACCCCTTTCCAGGTAGGTTGGGCATGCAGTGGGTGGCAAAAAGAAGGGGGGCCGATACAATACAATATAATACACAGAACAGAACACAAGTCATCTTCAATACAGTAAAAAAATAAAAATATTACAAGTACGGAGCAGAACTCAACAGTAGATGATATCCCATAATATGATTTGGATTTGTTCAGGGTCCTGGAGACCTCGGCCATCAAGCCGCCTCCCACTATTGGCTATTCCACAGCTGAGACAGCCAATCCAATGAAAGGACCCCTCTACCTGACGATTCCTGCGATCCTCCATCAGGGATGACTTTATGTTAGGCTGTCGGTTAGGGACAGGGAGAGGGAGAGAGAGGAGTCAGACTCGGGATAAACACCACTCTCTCATCCATTAAGTGGCTCAGTTTCAGACCAGACCAGGAGAAGGTTAGTATTCGATGAATTAAGGCGACTGCAGGGTGATTTACTGGTAGGGGTACAGACCGTTATTCCGAGCTTTCCCTCCACGTTTTTTTTTTTTTTGGATATAGGGAGAGAGGGAACAGCCTAAGCATTCTTTATACTAAAGGGGGTTGATTATTCAAAGCTTGTTAAAAAGTTTTTTTTAAGGTATGAACCCCCCCAATCCCACTGAGATTGCACAGGTGGTGAACCAGCTGAGGGCAAGGAAGGCTGTAAGGATCTGTGGTATCCTGGGTGAACGTCTCCAGGTGGGTGGTCAGACTCTCCTCCTGGCATTGCAAGCAATCTTTGCTTCCATCTGGGAGACGGGCGTCATCTCAGGTGACTGGAAAATGGGACTCGTCGACCCTATCTAGAAAGGGAAGGGGGATCGCCCGGGATTGCGGCAACTACAGGGGGATAGCACTGCTCTCTGTGCCAGGTAAGGTTCTCACTAGGGTCGTCCTCAATAGGATCCATGATCACTTGCTCACCTAGCAGTCTGGTTTTACACCTAAGAAGTCTGCCATCAATCACATCCTGGCACTGAGGGTTCTCATGGAGCGCAAACGTGAATATCGACAGAGTTTCTTTGCGGCCTTTGTCGATTTTCGTAAAGCGTTCAACTCGAGCTGCATTGTGGAACATCCTGAGACTTTGCAGGATCCCCTCAAGATCTGGGCCTTTAATAACCACTTAGGCACGGCCATCAGTGGTGTGTCTGTCCGTGGAGAGTGTCAGCCTTATTGAGAGGTTTACTTACCTCGGCAGTGACCAGTGTTGTGTAAGTTCACACCTCGTAAGAACTCGCTCAAAGTTCAGTTCACACAGATTAAAATGAATAAATTCACATTCATAGGTCACCATCTCAATTTTGAACTCGTTCATGTTCAGCTCATTTTGTATTTTTAAAGGAGTAATAATAAATGAGCCACGAGTTTACTTGTTTCAATTTTGCATGTCTTATATTAGGCTATTACAGTGTTTTTGAATAAAATACAATGATTATGAAGACTTTTTAATTTAAATACACTTTATTGAGTCATACCCAGCAACAAACACGTATAACCATATTTGCCAATATCCATCCATTATCCAACCCGCTATATCCTAACTACAGAGTCACCGGGGTCTGCTGGAGCCAATCCCAGCCAACACAGGGCGCAAGGCAGTAAACCAACCCCGGGCTGGGTGCCAGCCCATCGCAGGGCGCACACACACACCAAGCACAAACGAGGGACAATTTAGTATCGCCAATGCATCTAACCTGCATGTCTTTGGACTGTGGGAGGAAACCCATGCAGACACGGGGAGAACGTGCAAACTCCACGCAGGGAGGACCTGGGAAGCGAACCCGGGTCTACTAACTGAGAGGCAGCAGCGCTACCACTGCACCACCGTGCCACTCTTTGCTAATATCCTCCCGGTCAAAAAAGAAGTTAAACAGATGCAAGTACGGATATAAAAATTACCGCTCTGTTTCCAACCGTGTGACACAAATGAGGACTGTGGTGAACTAACCCGTTACACTTTTGGTCAAAATATTGCATGTCCAACGGGGAAAAATATAAAGAGGCCTTGTGAAGTATGTTTTCCTAACGGGTGTGTGACGCTCCTGATATCTTCACAAAAGGATGAAGCCTTTAGAGTCCTGGTGCTCCCTGTTTGCGAGACATGGACGCTATCCAGTGACCTGAGATGAAGACTGGACTTCTTCACGTGTGTCTCTCCAGATAATCCTTGGGTCCCGCTGGTGTGACTTTGTGTTGCTCATGGAGTCCCGAATGAGGCACATGACCTGCATTGTGAGGGAGCGTCAGTTACGGCACTACAGCCATGTGGCGCGATTACCCGAGCAATGATCCGGCTCCTTGCCGAGGACCCAAATGGCTGGACGAGGCCAAGGGGACACCCACTTAACACCTGACTGTGATAGATAGAGGATCATTTCCAGAGGGTGGGATTGGACCGCGTGTCTGCCTGGGGGGTTGCCAACTGGGATCCTGAGCTGTTTCGTCATTTGGTGGGTGCGGAAACAAGCTGTGCCAGTGCAGGCTCCCCAACCTGACCTGACCTGAATATAAATGTATTATTAATGTGAATATAATTTTTTTTTTTTTGAACATTGCTTTTTAATTTTTCATCTTAATTACTGCAGTGTTTGTGTGCACTTTTTTTTTTTATATTGTCTCGTGGAGTTTTTTTTTTTTACTTGTTAAATCGGCTGTGTCCATCACCCCGACTGTCCCACTGACTCTCAGTCCCAATTTTTCTTCCCTGCTAAAACCTAAGGTAGATGGAACACCGGGGTGCGACACCCCCTCACAATATTGTAGACTCCCCCAGACATTTAAGCACATCACTCATACACACCTGAGCGACTACCCATGAGCACTTAGAACACAGAAACTGTTTATTTCAAGGAAAAAAGAAAACAATATTTTGAATGGTTTTAGGATGACGTCTGATGTAACAACAAGCACATTTATACAAAAATAATCTCTGAATTTTTTTTTTTTTTTTAGAGAGGGACCGACGCCGCACGATGTCGGGTTCGGGCAAAATTACTTCTCTCGAGTTGTTTTTGTGCACTGCGTGCTTCTTGTTTCTCCACAACTGGTGGGTCGCGTACTCAGCTGTCTATTTGGGGTTTTGTATCTCCAATCCACAAACAGGGCAGGCGGTCATCCTCGGGTGTTTTGCTCTTCTTTTTCAGTTTCCGTCGTCGCCGACAATCATCTTGCTATACGTCTTTTGCTGCTCTTCTTTGAAGGTTTCTTTAACTTTTGCTCTTTTCAGGCCGCCATCCCTGTTAACAGTGGACATTAATAACAAAAGAATTAAGTCGGTAGATGATAAAGGAACAATAGCATGAGTGTTGATAAATAATATGGAATGGTGGACAAAAAAATGAATCTGTTATCAAAGTAAATGTTCAGAAAAATAAAACCTGCTTATAATAAAGTCTAATTATTAATAATCAGTATAATCAGGGATTTTATTCACACGGAGCAGCCAAAGTTCACCTCCACATAAGGAATATAAATGAAGAGAAGACCGTTAAAACCAAGCACATATTCTCAGTGTCAGGCCACAAGACTGATCCTGCTGCCGACGCAGCCTGCGGTGCGATTAGCAAACGCTTAGTAGTGCGTGCCGTGCACAGGCCCTCTCGCTTTACACTGCGGATGGCAGTATCCAGGTGCAACAGACTAAAAGTACAGTGGTGTGTAAAAGAATTCTGTCCCCAGTGTGGCAATCAATGCCTGTGCGTTCCTATTGGCATAAGAGAAAGCCTGATTAAGAAGCACATGGCGATTAACGACTGGGTCGGGGAACACTTGGCATACAAAGCATATGCAGAATACGTGCTACTTTAGCTACGAAGGGGTTTGAGTAACTCTAGTAACAAACTTTGTCTTAAGATGAAGCTTACAACGTTCTATTTTAATGACAAAATGATTAACGTTGAAATTAATCTCGTTATAGACCCTCTTCTCCCCACTGTGGCCCTAATACCCTTCTGTATGACATTCAGACGGTGGGCTGCAATTCGCCTTTGCACGTCAACTTTGATATGTGACCACATCTTTTTTTTTTTTTTTTATGGGCACTGTGCAGCTTTCTGAACTTCAACTTTTGAAAGCCTTCACCGTGCTCTACCACTCCATCAATTTTCTTTTGCTGCTTAAGCCACCAAACAGTACGTTTTTCCTTTCCTCCTCTTCACCGAGCAGGACCTCCATTTCGCATTCGCTGAAATTCTTCTTTTTCACAAGTGCTTTTGCTATTATCTTTTAACAAAACACTGAATGGAAGGGGGGGGCGGCAAGGTGGCGCAGTGGGTAGCACTGCTGCATTGCAGTTAGGAGACCCGTGTTCGCTTCCCGGGTCCTCCCTGTGTGGCGTTTGCGTGTTCTCCTCGTGTCTGCGTGGGTTTCCTAAAACAGTCCAAAGACATGCAGGTTAGGTGTATTGGCGATCCTAAATTTTCCTTAGTGTGTGCTTGGTGTGTGTGTGTGCGTGCCCCTGCCCTGGGTTTGTTTCCTACCTTGCGTCCTGTGTTGGTTGGGATTGGCTCAATCAGACCCCCCATGACCCTGTAGTTAGGATATACTTGGTTGGATAATGGATGGATGAATGGAAGGGGCAATTTATATTGGTTTGCATATTCAAAAAGGCAAAATTTTGGGAGGAGTCGGGGTGGGGCTGTAGGCACGTGCATTAAAATTCATGTTGATTGAGATTTATAAAGAGAAAGTGTGTAGAGCGTTTCTTATGCAAAGTTTTAGGCATCTGAATTTTTTTTGTGCATACGCACATTTCTAGTTTGGTCCGTACGCCATGTTTTGGTGTGAATTCTATACAAGGTATTATACGCGTGCCCCCCAGGCCTGAGTTTCCGAGTAGGAAATCCGACTTAAGGGGGCGTTCCAGTTGAAAATTCCATCTAGGAAGCTGGAAATTCTTATTTCCCAGCTTAACGGAAGTCCTGAGCTGACAGGGGAAGGCGGTCACTTAAGTGCACATAGCTGCAGAGAAGGTGGACGAGTGAGACACTCGAGATCGAGAACACAGCGGTAAGAGTGGCTCAGTGGTTGGCTGCACAAAAAAGTACGTCAGGGCCTCCGTTTTCTTTTAAAGGAGCTTTACTTTTGTTGTGAAGGCTGATCGAGAGCCTAAAGTTGGATTTTATTTTTGTAAATCGTGATCAAGGCCTTCTTTCACCCTTACAGTTTTAGAGAAGGGTAGCCCTGATATTTTATATTGGATTTTTGCACCTGTTATTTTTAATTTTTTTGTTTCGTCTTCTCCACCCCTTTCTTGGAGAACAGGGTTTAGTGTTTTTAGGACTCTCTTTACATTATTATATATTTTTGTATGTTGAGTGTCGACTTCAAAGAGTTGCTGTAAAAAACAATATTAACTTTTGGTTTTTTTTTTTTTTAATCACAATGGCATCTCTGAAATGTCATTTTGTGGTCACCTTTGGTCCAGCTGGTCCTGACTACTTAGCAGCGTGTCGGGGCTGGCCAACTGTGTCCAGCAGGGGGCGCATGCTCCCTGGGAAAAGTTCTGTGACTGTCAGTGGAAAGGAAAAATCTTACCAGGAGAGATCCACCAAGCCGCCTTGTCTGGCAATCTCCGATTTCACTCTGTTGGCAAAACTGACCGCGTCTTCTCCTTCCTACAAAGTTTTTAAAAAAAAAAAAAAGCACTTTAGACACTGGGTGGCATGGTGGCACAGTGGGTAGCGCGGCTGCCTTGCAGTTAGGAGCCCTGGGTTCGCTTCCCAGGTCCTCCCTGCGTGGAGTTTGCATGTTCTCCCCGTGTCTGTGTGGGTTTCCTCCCACAGTCCAAATACAGTACATGCAAGTTAAGTGCATTGGCGATTCTGTGTTCTTGGTGTTCTTGTGTGTGTGTGCCCTGCGGTGGACTGGCGCTCTGCCCGGGATCTGTTCATGCCTTGCATCCTCTGCTGGCTGGGATTGGCTCCAGCAGACCCCTGTGACCCTATGTTAGGATATAGCTGGTTGGAAAATGACTGACTGACTAAATTTAGATACAACACAAGCACCGACTCTAAGCAAACAATTTTTATTTACAGGACAAGTTAGAAATGACCCCGTATATCACAAACATACAAATCAGTGTGTGGCGAGATGGGAATAATTCTACCAAAAATGTAGCATTCTAAAATCCACTTAATAGAGTTCAGGGATGGGGGCCAAAGCCGAGTCCAGCAGATTTCTGGGCAAAAAAAAAAAACAACTTTGGATGCACGCCTTCACACTGGGCCATATTACAAGTTTCCAATTAATCCCACATGTGTCTTAGGAACAATCTAGAAGCTTTCCAGCCCTCTCCACTTAATTCTTCAAAAATAACATCAAGTCGAGTTTTGAAAGTCCCTAAAGTCCTACTGCCTACCACACTACTTGGTCACTTATTCCATGTGTCTGTGGTTCTCTCTGTAAAGAAAAACTTCCTAATGTTTTTGTTAAATTTATCCTTCACAGGTTTCCAGCTGTGTCCCTGTGTTCCTGATGTCATTTTAAAGTCACAGTCTCAGTCCACTCGACTAATTCCCTTCGTAATTTTAAACACTCCAGTCAGGTCTCCTCTTAATCTTCTTTAAACGCTCAGCTCTTTTAATCTTTCCTCATAACTCATCCCCTGTAGCCCTGGACTCTGCCTTGTCGCTCTTCTCTGGACTTTTTCTTGTGCTGTTATGTCCTTTTTGTAGCCTGGAGACCAAAACTGCACCCAGTACTCAAGATGAGGCCTCACCAGTGTGTTATAAAGACTGAGCAGAACCTCCTGTGACTTGTACTCCACACATCAAGGCGCTATATAACCTGACATTCTGTTAGCCTTCTTAATGGCTTCTGAACTCTGTCTGCCAGTTGATAGTATTGAGTCCACTACAACTCTTAAATCTTTCTCATAAGGTGGACTCTTGATTTTCCGACCGCACATTGTGTATTCAAACCTCACATTTTTACGTACTGTGTAATACATTACTTTTACTGACATTAAGCTGTTAAAACTTTCAACTCCTTTAATCTTTCCTCATAACTCATCCCCTGCAATCTGCCTGGAGACCCAAACTGAACCCAGTCCTCCAGATGAGGCCTCACCAGTGTGTTATAAAGCCTGAGCAGAACCTCCTGTGACTTGTACTCCACACGTCAAGGCGCTATATAACTTGACATTCTGTTAGACTTATTAATGGCTTCTGAACACTGGCTGGGAGTTACAGTATAAACACTTCTTTGGTGATGGTGGAAGAAAATTGAAGGGCAGAGAGAAAAACCACACAAGGCAGTATATCTTACAAGGAGGGGGGCAAAACAGTCAGCCTGTCTAGAACACCACATCGGCCAACATCCTCCAAACTCTCAATCCACAATCCGTCTTCAGACACACATATATTAATACTACACATACATCTATAAATATATAAAATGACAAAATGTACGGCATCTGTGCCCGTAGGTAATGTCTTCCGGTGCCAACGCCACTATATAAATGAAAAAAAAAAAAAATGATTATCATTATTATCCCTAAAAATGCTCGATCTTCTAATGATTACAAAAGTCAGGCCCCAGTAAAAACTTTAATATAATAAAAAAAACACACAGGAAGTATTTAATATGGCCTGCTCATTTTGTATTATGCTTTAAAAAGAAATCCCAGACAGCATAATAGCACCAGCAGCAAATCTGCTTTTGTTAACAAAATTAAAATCCAAAAATAAGCATCTCTGTCAAGGCTGCAGATACAAGAGGGCAAAATATCATGGCCTGTATTGGGGTGATGAGGTTGGTTTTGTGGTTGGGTTTTTCCATATTCTGGGTGACTTTGGAAAAAGTACTGTATATACCAGTGGTCTCAAACTCCGGTCCTGGAGGGCCCCCAGTGGCTGCAGGTTTTCATTCTAACCCTTTTCTCAATTGGTGACCAATTTTTGCTGCAAATTAACTCCTTTTCCTTTCATTGTAACTGACTTGTATTTTTAAGATTTGTTCCTTCATTGTTGCTTCATTTCTTTCCTTGAATGGCACCCAAATAGAAATGAAATGTGAAGGGAGGGAGCCAACAGAAGACCAACTAAGTCAGGACCTCAAACTCCAACCAATTTCACTCCAACCAGTTGCTTAATTAGGTGCCGATTCTCGTTGCTAATTAAACCTGTTCTTTAATTCCATAGCTTGTTGCTGCTCTCATTGTGCAATAGCAGACATTTCTGAAATTGCTGATGCTCTCTTTTTCAAGAGCACTGATGAAATGTTTTGTGGACCTGAGCAGATCAGCATTCCCGAGACCTTCATCTTTCTTTATTTTTAGATATTGTATGATGGACACCAGTTGTTTTGGTTCATTTTATATCTCATTATTGTTCAGCTGCTAACTAAGGAAAAAGAAACAAGGGGTCTGAGTCTTCAAAGGGCAAGTCAATTAAAATTAATTCAAAAGAAGTTAATTAGCAGCAAAAACAGGTCACTCATTAAGAAAATGGTTAGAATGAAAACCTGCAGCCGCTGCGGCCCTCCAGGACCGGAGATGGAGACCACTGCTATAAAGGTTGAGAACTCCCACCCTCCACCACTTTAAAATGTATCCTTACCTGTCTTGTCATGGGGGGCAAATACCAGACATTGCAGACAATAGCCCAGCTGGTCATCATTCTCAAAAGATAGCTGACCATGCTGTACTTGCTGCTGTTCCAAAAGGCGTCTCCAAACTGGGGGTCATACTGAGACAGGACAAAGAAAAAAAAGGGGGTCTTGTTAAGAAAGATGTTGTGTCTGCAATCTGCAGCATCTCATCTTCATCTTTAATTTAAAAAATGTCAAGGGATACACATCCAAAATATAAAAAAAAAAAAAAAGTTAATCATAATAGTATTTACAATGACCACCCCCAATTATTACAACATAACCTTCATTTTCCTTTTATTATTTAATTAGCACACAATTACATGCTAGTTTTTTTTTTTTGTAAAACCGGACCATTTGTCAATTCAGTCCTGGAACAAAATTAAACAATTTTGATCTTTCTTTTCATGTTGGACTGAATGGCGGTATGGTCATTTTTAAATGAAAATAGTATATATTTTTTTTTAATTCAGGAGAACACTAACAACTTTATAAGTACTGTATACTGCTTCAGCCTATCAAAACAACACAGTCACACAAAGCCCCACCCCCTGCTTTATTTTATTGGTCCAGTTGCCTGGTGCAACGGATAGCTGACATGTTTACAGCATACAGTGATTCACAAACTTTCAAGCAAACTAAGCGTATCAACAGACATCCCATGGATGTGCTCGGAGCTTCTTTCATTGGGCAGAAGCAGTCCTTCTCCTGGGTGGGGGAGTATAATGGTGAGTATTTGTGCCCCACTGCACTTTCCATAAACATTAACTGGTAGACTACTTGAAAATTAGGCCCTACTAAATTTATGCACCAAAGGTTTCAAATAGCCGAGCCATTTTCAGGTATCAATATAATAAAGTTTATAATCCATTTAACTGAAAGGACAAGCGTCTTTGTGCCTGACCAGTTTCTCTGTCATTGGTCAAGAGTCTAAGATGGGTTGAAATCAAAATAATCAACACAGACCCCTGGAAATTCAGCATAAATGTTTGCAGTGCACCATTTATTGGACTGCATTTTCTAATGTATGTAGTAATAAAATGCATTGTATTTTTCATTCCTACAGATCACACATCACAGATATTTGTATTAATAAAATGCATTGCATGTATCATTCCAACAGATGGCGCATCACAAATATCTTTAGTAATAAAATGCATTGCATTTATCATCCCAACTCATGTTGCACCACAGACGTTTGTAGTAATAACATGCATTGCATTTGTCATTCCCAGAGATGCCATGTCACAAACATTAACACTACTTTTACGAATTCCATACCAAATGCCCTATAACAGAGACATATGCCATGCATTTGTCATTCCAAAAGATGGTACATCACAAATATTTGTAATAATGCACTTTATTCATGTATTAGTTCATTAGTCCAACACACAAATAATGACATATTATGTTAAATTCCATACCTTAATCGCTACAGGATAAATGGTCCCTCCTATTTCAAAGCTGCCTTTCTTGAACATCATCACGGACGTGTTATTTATACAGGTGCCTGCAGAACAGTCAAGAGCAGAATGAACAAACACCATTCGTTCACATAAATCCATTTATGGCACTCCTCAAAAAATGTACTTTACTGCCTTTTTAGTCAAATAATTCTATTATAAGTAATTCTCGTTTAGTTGGCACATCAGAGTGCCATAATCTGGGTGTGATAAGGGCAAGCCTTGGGGAAAGAATACAAACTTTCACTCAGCAAGTGATGATGACATTGAGTGATACAAAATACAGGGCTGCAACAAAATCAGTTCCTCTTCAGTTCTGGTCGGATGTTTACGACATCCATCTATGATGCGCTTAGTATGGCTGGAGAAAGAGTAAGAAACTGGCACTGTAGGAAATGGAAGAGAACCCATGACATCAGTGTGGGCACGAAAGGGTGGCCAATCCTTTATATTCTCCTTTATTTTCCTTTTCCAGTATGGACTTGCTTTTTGAATACTGAATTTGCTGATAAACAGGTTTTGCCTTTTTCCACTAATACCCATCTTTAGACCTAAATGGCAAATAAGATATTAGAATGTCTAGGTTTATAAAATGATTTTAATTGTTGCTACAGCACCTTTAGAAAGTATTCAGATCCTTCACACTTTTTCAAAATGTAGCCTTTGGCTAAAATCATTTCAATTTAATTTTTCCCTCTCATCAAGCAACATACAATACCCCAGAATGCCATCCATCCATTTTCTAACCCGCTGAATCCGAATACAGGGTCACAGGGGTCTGCTGGAGCCAATCCCAGCCAACACAGGGCACAAGGCAGGAACCAATCCTGGGCAGGGTGCCAACCCACCGCAGGACACACACAAACACACCAAGCTCACACTAGGGCCAATTTAGAATCGCCAGTCCACCTAACCTGCATGTCTTTGGATTGTGGGAGGAAACCGGAGTGCCCGGAGGAAAACCACGCAGAAACGGGGAGAACATGCAAACTCCACGCAGGGAGGACCCGGGAAGCGAACCCACATCTCCTTACTGTGAGGCAGCAGCGCTACCACTGCGCCACCGTGCCGCCCTACCCCAGAATGTCAAAGCAAAAATACGATTTTCAGGAATTTCTGCAAATGTAACAATAAAAAAATATCCTATTGACGTGAGTATTGAAACTCTTTGCTTGGACTCAAGTGCAACCCATTTCTGTTAATGTTTCTACACCTTGTTTGGAGTCCACCGGTGGTCAATTCAAATTGATTGCATGTGATTAGGACAGGCACACGCTGGTCTATATAAAGTCCTACAAGAAGTCAGCCATGAGGTGGAAGGAGTTGCCTGCAGAGCTTCGACACAGGAAATGTCTAAAGCAGGGGTCTCCAATACGTCCCTTTCCAAGTAACTCGCCAACGGGTTATAATGAATCCTACATAAATTTGAAAACTTGATTAGTCAAATTAGGGGTGGGTGATCTTTACAAAAAATCATATCATGAACCACAATCTGAACTGCAATCTATCTTTCCAATGTGGCATACACGTAAGAGAATATCCCGACTCAAACTCATCAAGACTTAAGTAACACTATTTTAAATATCAAACAAAGTTGAATTCGATTGTTCTCTTGTTCGCTAGCTAAGTGGAGTTAAGGACCACGACCTGAAGCTGGCAAGTGAGTGAGGAAGGAAGGAATGTCTCTTAGATTCAAACCATGATACATAGCGAAATGAAAGAAGTCGCAAAATCAACCGGAATGTTCAAGCAAATTATAGAAAGTAGTAGTAGTAGTTCACTTGTGAAAAGCAGACAGACGACGGATTTTATTTATTATATAT
Organism: Polypterus senegalus; assembly: GCF_016835505.1. Taxonomy (NCBI): domain Eukaryota; kingdom Metazoa; phylum Chordata; class Cladistia; order Polypteriformes; family Polypteridae; genus Polypterus; species Polypterus senegalus. The sequence goes on from NC_053160.1 coordinate 182,666,841, forward strand.
TAGTAAACCTTCAAAATAATGTTCAGTTAAAGTCTCAACAGCATTTCTGGAGCTTAGCAGAGCCCGATAACTATAAGAATCTTCACCAAGCAGCTCTGAAAATGTCTGCTTTGTTTGGGTCTCCATACCTCTGAGTCTGACGTGAATGTCATGAAATCAAAGTTCAGAACAAGACTGACAGACGAACATTGAAACGACTCCATAAGAGTGAACCTAAGGGGGCTCCACTCCACCAGACACCTGCCTCTCTTGTTGAGTCATCTGACCAACTGAACAAACACATCACACATGCAACTGGACCTGTGAATGACGTGACACAGTGATGCACATGCAAAACGTGAGTTGTGGACACCAACATTTTGTAAATGTTCAGGCAAAACCAGCTTATTCAGTTTGTTTGGGTTGAAATAAGCTATGAGAATAAACGCCAGAAAACATGAGGAGCTCTCGGCCATTTTCATTTTGTAAAAGTAGCTCTCAGGGGAAAAAAAAGAGTCAGAGACCCGTGACCTAAAGAAGGCAACAACAAAAAAAAAAATAAAAAAAGTCTGCAGCATTGAAGGTTCCCAAGAACACAGTGATATCCAGAAATCCTAAATGGAAGAAGTTTGGAAAAGCCACAAGTCTTCCTAGTGCTGGCTATATAGAAAAGCATATTCTTAAAATTGATGATTTGTATATATTCAGAGGGAATCATGAGCATATATGAAAATAAGTGGTGCACGTTCACATAGTGTGGGTTACGGTTAGTCTTACAACAACAACAACATTTATTTCTATAGCACATTTTCATACAAACAGTAGCTCAAAGTGCTTTACATAATAAAGAATAGAAAAATAAAAGACACAATAAGAAAACAAAATAAGTCAACATTAATTAACATAGAATAAGAGTAAGGTCCAATGGTCAGGGTGGACAGAAAAAAAACAAAAAAAAAACTGGCTGGAGAAAAAAATAAAATCTGTGGGGATCCAAGACCATGAGACCACCCAGTCCCCTCTGGTCTTAGGCCATGAAAGAGTTAATTAAGAAATGCCACAATTGATTTTAGTATAAAAGGACGGTCTTGCCTGCTCTTTCACTTGCTTCGTTTTGAATTTCTGTGAAACAAGGATGTTGTGTTCTTTGTTCAATTTCTTTGTTCTATATAGTACTAGTTCAGGGGTCCTCAATCCCAGTCCTGGAGAGCCGCAGTGGCTGCAGATTTTTGTTCTGACCTGGTTGCTTAATTAGAAAGCAATTCTTGCCAATAAAGCACTAACAAGCTATGAAATTAAATTCACTCTGCTATGTCAGGTCATTCTCATATCCTAGATTTTCTTTCCCTTTCTATCATGCAAATGATTTGAAGGCTAAAATGGACGAGTAGTTCTCAGTCCTTCACTTTTTTCTCTTCATTTTTCTTCCAAGTATTTAATTAAACCCAATAGTGCAGATAAATACACACAGGTGTAAATGGAAATAAGCGAAATGGAGAAATGCTGCTCTCTCTTGTCATTTGCATGTTATTGATAATAAGGAGCAATTAAAATAGCTGTTTAAGACAAAATTAAGCAATAAGGGCTCAAAATCACTAAAGTGAAGCAGAAGTGTTACTTTAGCAATAAGTGCTTTTTATTAAGCAACTGGGTTGGAGCAAAAACCTGCAGCCACTGCGGCTCTCCAGGACCGTGATTGAGGACCCCTGGTCTAGGGTGTTGCACCGTGTTTGCCATTATGACTGTAGAGAAAAGCCAAGCAAAATGACACCTTTTATTGGCTAACTAAAAAGATTACAATATGCAAGCTTTTGAAGCAACTCAGGCCCCTTGTTCAGGCTAGATGTTCTATATATACAGTACATTGTGAAGCCAATCCAGACACAGGTTTTGCCACACTACACCCATTTATTTATAGAATAAAGTGCTCATACACCAGCACCAAGACCCAGTACGACTTCTCTGCTACTAGTCCATTCCCCTCCACTCCTCCTCAGGCTGGAGAATGGTGGGGCTCCAGGTGCCCAACGAGTTTGTTCTGGGCCACACTTCCATATACTTCTGTATACCATTGAAACATCTGACAAAAAGATCTAAAAGCACTGAAGCAGCAGACTTTGTGAAAACCAACACTGGTGTCATTCTCAAGACTTTTGGCCACCACTGTACACCTGAGTGTGCTCATCGTGAACTACACCACTTTTAAAAAAAAAATAAAAAAAAAATTTAAGGGAACACATTGAGTCTCCAAATATTCAAGTAGAAACTCTTTACTAAGTAAGAACTGTGTAATTCATTGAGAAAAAAATGATGTCTCAACAATCAATGAAAGGCCAAAAGTCACCAACCCACTGAGGGCTGAGTCAACATCACATCGAAAAGTCAAAAACTGAAATCCCAGGCTGATCCAACTTGTGTGAATTTCATCACAGCAACTCCTGTAGTGTGTATGGCCCCCATGTGCCTGTATGGACCCCCGACAACATCTGGACATACTCCTGATGAAACAGCAGATGGGGATCTCCTCCCAGACCAGGATCAGGACATCAGTGAGATCCTGGACAGTCTGTGGTGCTACTTGGTGAAGTCAGATGCACTGATATATAACATTTCAGAGGTTCTCAGCTGGATTCAGGTCTGGGGAACATGTGGGCCAGTCAATGCCATCAATGCCTTTGTAAACCAGGAACTGCCTACACACATTGTCTTGTTCCAGAAAGAGCCCAGGACCCACTGCACTAGCGTAAAGTCTGATAACAGCTCTGAGGATTTCATCTCAGTACCTAACAGCCATCATGGTACCATACCCTAGCATGTGGAGGTCTGTGTGACCCTCCAAGGATACACCTCCCTCAGACCATCACTGACCTACCTCCAACCAGGTCATGCTGGATGATGTTGCAGGCTGCATAAATGTTCACCAGGGCATCTCCAGATTCTTTCACGTCTGTCACACATGCTCAGTGTGAACCCAATTTCACCTGTGAGGAGAACTCGCCACTAATGGTGGAGCTGCCAATTGCGGTATTCTCTGGCAAATGTCAATCGAGCTGCATGGTGATGGGCTGTGAGCACAGGTCCCACTAGAGGACATCTCGCCCACATGCCACCCTCATGGAGTCCGTTTCTGTTAGCTTGATCAGAAACATGCACACCCGTAGCCAGCTGGAGGTCATTTTGTAGGGGCTGGCGGTGCCGCTCCTGTTCCTCCTGGAACAAAGGAGCAGATACCGGTAATGTTGTTGGGCTGATGCCCTTCCATGGCCCTGCCCAAATCTCCTTGTGTAACGGTTCATCTCCTGATAGCTCCTCCATGCTATTGGGACCTCCTTGTGATGGCACTTATGGACGGGCCATCTTGGAGAAGTTGGACTACCTGTGCAACCGGAATCAGCTACAGGCACCACCTCGTGCTACAAGTAGTAACAAGGTCACAACCAAAACACAAATCTAGAGAATTAGTCAGGAAGGATGAGGACAGAGCAACTGTCTGCGGCCACCATTCCCTTTTTGGGTTTGTCTTGCCATTGCCTCTCCAGGTCACCTCTTGGCACTTTCATTGGCACCAAAGCAGTTGAAGTTGACTCATAATCACTTAGGCTTCCTAGCTGGACATATTGAAATCCCTGAAGCTTCATTGACTTGATGTTAAATTGGGATGATTAAGTGTTCCCTCCATTTTTTGAACAGTATATTTGGTTTAATAAAATATGTACAAACAATCTGGATGAGAACAGGCCATTCAGCCCATCAGAAAACTCGCCAGGCCTCTCCACTTAATTCTTCTAAAACACCAGGAAGTCAAGTTTTGAGGGTCCCTAAAGTCCTGCTGTCTACCACACTACTTGGTCACTTATTCCATGTGTCTGTGGTTCTGTGTGTGAAGGAAAACTTCCTAACGTTTGTGAAGTACTAGGGCGGGGGTCGGCAACCCGCGGCTCTTTTTCACCTTTGCCGCGGCAGCTCCTGTAGTGTGTCACGCGGGCCGGAGTCTTTCAGTGGCTGCGGCGCGCTCCTGAAGAATGGGAGGCGCCACCTTACCTGTCAGGCTGCTCGCCGCGGAGGACGACGTGTGTGCTGCCGCTGGCTGGCAGCCTATCAGAGAGGCCACCAGACCGGTGCAGGCGTCATCGCGCTGCCAGACTGCCGCTGCGCTGCCGAGCCTGCCATAAAGAGGAGGACCGGGCTGAAGGAAGGCGCGTGATTCGCTCTCAGGAGGTAAGTCACACTTTTTTTTCCCTCTTTTCTTTTCTCTTAACACGCACACGTGCCAGTCCCGGGACATAACAGCGTTTTAAAAACGTTACAGTAATGTGTGCATGCCTATCTGCCATGCATCTCGACACCCTACCCATCAAATGAAACTTCAAAGTCTCGTCTTTCCGATGATATAAACTATTTTGACACACAACAACCACAGCACTGACACTAAAGCCTTTTTTACAGAGAAGTACATACTTTAAGAGTTGACTGTGCCTACCTTTGAAGACCCCCTGCAAGTCAAACATCAATATTTCCGAGCAGTATTGATCCCATTGTGTCCGTAAGGCTCCAGCGAATATAATCCAGTAAAAGCGATTTAGGTCCAAAACGCATCGATATATTCTCAAAGGGACAAAACTCCAGAAAGCGTTTCATAACTTGAGACCACCTACGTAATTTTTTTTCACTTATATTGCTCATATTAGACGTAATTTGTTTCTGTCGGCGATAACCATGCTACCACATGAAACACGGAAGTGTTAGCTTCCGAAAGACACCTAAGTTGGCCAATTACGACGGGTCTGGGGTTGACTGGCACCTCGTATAGCCAACCAGTGTCACAGAAAGCTTTGAGAGTGACGTATAGCTCTGAACTCTGGTAGAATCTACCAGTTTGATTGGACACTGTGACTGACACTCAAAACTTACAGCCAATGAGCTGCCGAGCATTTTGATATGTAACTTGCCATACTAACTTGTAAACAAGTTGCAGAGTTGGTGCGTGGTTGTTTATTGTGATTTCGCCAAGTTTTTTCGCATTTTAAATATGAATAAAAGTAGAAGTTTAAACGTAAATAAACGCTCGATTAAATAATAGATGCATGTACGCGTTGCATAATGGTTTTGCGGCTCCAAGTTTTTTTCTTTTCGAAAACGGGTCCAAGTGGCTCTTTATGTCTGAAAGGTTGCAGACCCCTGTACTAGGGTGTTGTACCGTGTTAGCCATTATGGATGTAATGCGAAGTCAAGCAATAAAAGATGTCAGTTTGCTTGAGTTCTCATTAACATTCATGTGAAAATTTACCCTTAACAAGTTTCAGATTGTGATTTGGAAAGAAACTGAAGAGAAAAAAAAGTGAAGGACTGAGAATTAGTCACCTACTTCAGGCTACGACTCATTTGGACGATATCCTTGGGAAGGGAAAAAAAAATCTACGAGACGGCAGAATGAAAAACAGTGCCAAGCCATACAATTAAATAAGATCCGCTATGGGCAAGGAGTGGTTTGCTAATTAGGTTATCAGGATGGAAGAAAAATCAGCTGCCATGACATCCCACCAGGACCAAATTTGCAGACCCCTGTTCACAAGTATAGGATGCAATGCTGAAAACAACTTTGAATATGATGGATTTGGAAAAAGGGGCGGCACGGTGGCGCAGTGGTAGCGCTGCTGCCTCACAGTTAGGAGACCCGTGTTCGCTTCCCGGGTCCTCCATGCGTGGAGTTTGCATGTTCTCCCCTCGTCTGCGTGAGTTTCCTCCCACAGTCCAAAGACATGCAGGTTAGGTGCATTGTCCCTAATGTGTGCTTGGTGTGTGTGTGTGCGCACCCTGCAGTGGGCTGGCGCCCTACCCGGGGTTTGTTTCCTGCCTTGCGCCCTGTGTTGGCTGGGATTGGCTCCAGCAGACCCCTGTGATATAATGGATGGATTTGGAAAAAGACCCAAATATGTGGAGAAAGCCTTTGGGAAAACAGAGAGAAAGTGAAAACTCCATGTGGACATCGACTGAACAATCACATATTTGCCCCATGAACTAAAATACAAAAAACAAGAAAATCTTTATTTATGGTAACTTACCTTCTGGAAAAATTAATATCGGAAGTTTAGTCTTGTCTGAAACATGATCTGTTAACCTGTAAAACATAAGCAGGTAAGTCTGAGGATCATTTTTGTCAAACCATTGCTGAACTTTCATTACGGACCACTGTGCAAGTTATGTTTTTCATTTTTCCAGATATGGATGGTTTTAAAGTAATACTCCACCCAAAAATATATATATATTTTTTTTTTTTTACATCAATTACCATTTTTAATTTTTAATCAAGTTTTCATGTAGAATGGAGCAAATGTGTCTGCCAATAATGACATCTAAGGAGACTGATGTAGGACAACAGCAAACTGTTATGTACGAGTCTGTGTTTCTGAGTATGTCATTTTTTATTGTTTTTGTAATTTATGAATTATTACTTTTCCTATTTTTACATGTTTTATGTTGTTTGTAGTTAGAGCAATCTAAAAGGAGAACAGTCATTTAGCCCAATAAATATCACAAGTCCTATCCTATTAATTCCTCCAAGACAGGGGTCTCCAACACGTTGCTCATGAGCTACCGGTGGCTCGCCACTCCTTTCCAAATAGCTCACCAAAGGGTTATAATGAATCCTACATAAATTTGAAAACTTGATTAGACAAATTAGGGGTGGGCGATCTTTTCAAAAAATCATATCATGATCCTTTTAACACAAAAATCACGATCCACAATCTGAATTGCAATCTATCTTTCCAATATGGCATACGCTTAAGAGAATATCTGGACTCAAACTCATCAAGAGTTGAAATATCAAACAAAGTTGAATTCAATTGTTCGCTCGATAGCTAGCTAAGCGGGGTTAAGGACCATGCCCCGAAGCTGGCGAGTCAGTGAGAAAGGCCCCTTCCCTCGGCCCGCTGCATGGATCTCGGATTCGTGGAAATAACTCGAACTATGATACATAGCGAAATGAGAGTGTGGTATAGCGGGTCCACAGCTCACTGAGCAAAGGCCATTCATTTTAAATAATCACCGCACCAGAGGCGGCTTCGTGAGGGGGGGCGATGTTGTAGCGAGCCGCGGGCAGTCGTCGATGTGGGCGTTTCTCACCGTGTGCACAGGTGAGGAACTGCCCACATTCGTGATTGCTCCCGTGGCTAATGCTGCAGCTGTGATGGCCCCTGGTTATTTATAAAGAAGCGCGAGTCGGTTAAAGGGGGAGAAAAAGAACGAGAGGAGGAGGAGAAAGGAACGAGATAAGAAAAGAAAGGAAAAAGAGGACGGAGGTTACAGGGAGCGAGGAAGCAGACGGTGCGTGCGTGTGGTGAGCGCACGATCGAGGGCAGCTGTGAGGAAGCTGGGTGTTAGGCCAACACCCAGACGTTTGAGTTGATGTTGCTCCCGCTGAGTGACCAGGTAGCGGGAGTGCCTAGAGGAAAGCGACGAGCCGCAGAAGGCCGCGGAAAGGCAGCGGAAGTCGGGAGGCTTGGTGGTGGAGTCCCCAATGTGTGCGTCCTGGCCATTGGTGGAAATCAAGTCTCGGGGACTGGGATGAGTGCCAGACCGAAGCCAGGGATCGGGAGGTCTCCAGTCTCATGTGTGTGTTTCAGGAGGGCAGCTGCAGAGAGCGTCTTGCCTGCTGCTAAGCCCATACGGGATGAGCAGGTGAGACGCTAACGCTAACATAGATGAACACCGAACTTGTTGTTTTAAGAACTGCTTCCTAAAGAAGATTTTAACCTCTCGTTTTAAAGGATGGTTTTTTTCTTATTGTTGCTTTAACCTCCACGTTTTTTTTTATTGGATTATTTATTGAATGAACTGCACTTTTTGAACACTGGTTTTTTTTTGTTGACTGTTTTAAATAAAAGCACCGTTTCACTTTTAACCATCCCCTTGCTCAGATACTCAATTATTGCCTTCACTGACTAGCTCACTCGGTTTCATTATCGACGGTGTTGGGTTCAAGGGTTCCCAAACAACCATGAGAGCGTGGAGCCAGAACCCACATCGTCACAGAGAGAAGTCGCAAAATCAACCAGAATTTTCAAGCAAATTCTAGAAAAAAAACTGACCTAAATCAGTTAAGTAGTTCTCTCATGTAAACGGACAGACATACAGACAGACAGAGAGACATTGGACTTTATATATTACTAGCAAAATACCCGCGCTTCGTAGCAGAGAAGTAGTGTGTTAAAGAAGTTATGAAAAGAAAAGGGAACATTTTAAAAATAACGTAACATGATTGTCAATGTAATTGTTTTGTGACTGTTACGAGTGTTGCTGTCATCAAGGATTTGATCATCATTATTTCGTTCAATCAGGTTCGTATTTGGAGGATGTGTTGTGTTCAAGTTACAGTCCGTGTTTGTCTAGTCTATCCCTGACCATCTCATCTTCGTTATCAACCGTTGTAAAGATAACAGGTTTCATTCATCGAAGTGATCACCACCCAAATCGGTACTCGTGAATCTAAGATGTTCAACAGGGATTCCCGGTATTAAGTTGTGGATTTGCCTGTGAATATTTAGCGGCAGCGTGTCTATGAACGTAATTTAAACTTAAGCTTTACACCGTGCTTTCCTACTGATATGTCTACAAAGGCTTGTTCAGATTCATTGGGTTGTTCCTTTCCTACTGCATCAATAAGCAGCTCGTCTTCCTCTTTATCGGAGATATCACACACTGCATGCACAGGTTTACCTTTCCCAGTCCTGCAAAGTCAGTTCACGTGAGCTGCTCGGAGTACATGCATCGAAGGTTCTCAGCCGTGCTTGTGGTATCTCGTGCGATCTTGCGATGTCCACGGCTTTATTTAATGTTAGCTCAGACCCGGCACTTAAAAGTTTCTCTCGCACTTTCTCCGAGTTTGTGCCAAACGCTAGTCTATCTCTGACCAGCTCATCTTCGTTTGTATAAGTACAGTCCTTCACCCGCGAATATTTAGCGGCAGCGTGTCTATTGGATTGCTGCCGACGGACGGCCTTATATGGGCAGGCACTCAATTGCGTGGGAGGCGTGGTGATGAGGGACGCAACTCCGCCTCACACAGACCCCGAGCTGCAGGCTATGGCCGTATATATGTACGTAAGTAGGTTCTAGTTATGACCGTTACGCGTAGAATTTAAAAATGAAACCTGCACAACTTTTGTAAGTAAGCTGTAAGGAATGAGCCTTCTACCTGCACGGGAAGTTGGAGAATTAGTGATGAGTGAGTCAGTCAGTCAGTCAGTGAGGGCTTTGCCTTTTATTAGTATAGATATATTAGTAAATCTTCAAAATAATGTGCAGTTAGAGTCTCAACAGCATTCTCAACATTTCTGGAGCTTAGTAAAGCCCGATAACTATACGAATCTTCACCGAGCAGCTCTGAAAATGTCTGCTTTGTTTGGGTCTCCATACCTCTGTGCGTCTGACATGAATGTCATGAAATCAAAGTTCAGAACACGACTGACAGACGAACATTAAAACGACTCCATAAGAGTGAACTGAAGTGGCTCCACTCCACCAGACACCTCAGTGCCAGTCATCCTACTAAGTGAACAACACATCACACATGCAACTGGACCTGTGAATAAAGTGACACAGTGACATGTGACAAAATGACAAATGAATAAGTCAGATCTGTGGATTTGGAATTGCATTGTTTTGTTTTGACAGCATTCATGTTTTAATTCAATAGTGTGAGATACACTAGAAAATGCATACAGACATAGAAAATACACTGGCAGGTGAACAAAATATTTTTTGTGATGTTTTAATGCAAAATGCGAGTTGTGGACACCAACATTTTGTAAATGTTCAGGCAAAACAAGGTTATTCGGAAATAAGCTATGAGAATAAACGTTATAAAACATGAGGAGCTCTCGGCCATTTTCATTTTGTAAAAGTAGCTCTCGGGAAAAAAATGTTGCAGACCCCTGCTCCAAGATAACATCAAGTCGAGTTCTGAATGTCCCTAAAGTCCTCCCGTCTACCATGCTACCTGGTCACTCATTCCAAGTTCTCTGTGTAACGAAAAACTTCCTAATGTTTAGGCGAAATTTACCCTTAACAAGTTTCCAATTGTGTCCCCGGAGGAACTCATTTTAAAGTCGCCGTCTCAATCCTGGAATGATTCTTACCGTTTAGTCACCAGCTGCCGGTCCTTCATCTCGGATCTCTCAAACCAGACATGTGGACAAGCTTTCACCATAGACCTCTGGATAACTCCCAAGAGGCCTCCATGGACCTGGCCCACCTAGAAGGATCAGAAATGGCAATTATTGTAGGACACCTGCAAGAAATGCTCATCATATTGTGCAATGTGAGAAAGATGACACACACACACACACACACACACTTCATGAGATATCATCTCCTAACAAATAGCATCACTCAACCAAACAGACACTCCCCCATTTTCCAAAGTCATTAAATCCAGTATGAGGATTCCTGAAAGAAGTGCAAGTTAGGAGATAGCAACTCCGGATGGGAACACCACTCTACAACAGGTGACACCCCATCAGGCACCGACGACTTATAATCACCAAGTGGACTGCGTAGAAACTACACATGAACATCATAAGAGTGTGCAAACTCCACAGACAGGACATCCAAGCCAGAACCACATAGAGAAAGTGTTGTGTGATGAAATCTCCTTAAATGAAAGCCTGCAATGTGCACTTTAATCACATCTGAACTGTCCGATTTGTAATTTTAAACTGTGGAGGAAAACCGTGTCTTAGTCCCAAACATTACTCAACCAAAGGCCGGGTTTATACTTCACGCGACACATGCTCCAGCGGACGCTCCTGCTACGTCAGCGTTGTACTGTTCAAACTCCATGCACGGAATACCAGCGACGTGACTCCCTGCGAGACAGCAGTGCTACCGCTCCGCAACCGTGTCACCCCCATGTGTGTAATTATTAACAGTATTCATTATTTAAACAAAATTAACGATGTATCTGTAAAATGTAACATATATACTTTAATGCATTTCATCATGAAAGTGATATCAAGTATAAATCTAAGGATAAATTTAAGTTGGAAAATCATACATTTAATGTGCTTTGTGTGGTGATTACTGCTGTCAGGTCAGGAGGAAGCCCCCAAAAAACAGACAGTATGTAAGACTTTTAAAATGTATTGTGTCATTACAATCGGGAATTTGTGATGCCTGAATATAAAAAGCACCACAAATGCATTTGTATGTCGGCATTTTGCTTCACCACATCGAACCATTCATCAAACATCGAAGCAGGCACATCGATCCTGTACGATCCGCACAGCGGCTTTCTGTCACATATAGATAGTAAAAAGGGACTCGGACGTCACGTACCGACTTTTATCACACTGCGCCCCACAATTTTTTGCTGGTACTGCAACTCGTCGTGTTAATTTCTGAAGACCTGGGGCCTCATGTATAAACGGTGCGTATGCAGAAAAATGTTACGTAAGGCTGTTTCCACGCTCAAATCGTGATGTATGAAACCTAAACTTGGCGTAAAGCCACACACATTTTCACGGTAGCTAAATGCTTGGCGTACGCAAGTTCTCCGCTCAGTTTTGCAAACTGGCGGCACCCGGCATCAAAACAGTGCTACTGTTCCAGTGTGGTTACCATTTCTTTTTTAGATCCACATCCCTGACATGGCTTTATAAATACACTGAAATTAAACACATATTGGTTTATTAGTTTAATGCATCTGATTGTAACTAACAAGTAACAATATAATGGTCCACAGAATGGCCAAACTATTCAAAATGCCATAGCTGGTTTAGCGTTGTTACTCTCACTGCACCGCTCTGAGTATTTATATCACTGTATCTGAGTGGGGAATCACAGCTCTATAGGAGATGATCAGAAAGAGAATTATCGTATACAGCATCAAGCACACGCTGCCTCAGCCATGCTGTGTACTAAACTACTCTCATATAACAAACGCTTCAGAGCCTTTCCTGTACGGACCTCGCGGTTCACAAACAGTTTCATCCCAAGAACTCTAAACGCACTCAATCAGTCCATCAAGTGCTCCTTGTAGAACTGTTGGTACTTATAAATACAATCACCTCACTGTAAACTTGCACTAGTTATAATATTGCACAACCTGAACCACTTTATAAAGCGCGTATTTACATATGATGACGATATCATTTTTAGAATGAAATGCAGCAAAATATGTTTATCATATTATACAGATAAAACTTTAACTTGGAGGTTAGTACGTTTGAAAGAGACAGAAATTATTTCATCAAAGGTCGCGCACGGCGCAACAAGCATCTTGTGTGGGGCATGAACAATCACTGTGCCACCGTGTTCCCATGTTTAATAACACGCTTTAACTCCTATCATCATGAAAATGATATCACGTACACATCTCAGTATTTTAATTATTCACAGAGCTGTCGGATTAAGAGAAAGCCCGGATGTACGTAGTGATCCGCACACGTAGAGCACATTGAAGATCAAATACAAAACAAAGCATTTATTACTACTTTAGTTATGATGGGATTTGAGAAACTAGTAAATTAAACGATTTTACGATGAAGTTTATGATGTTCTACTTTTAATGACAAAATAAAATACATGATTAAAGTGGAAATTGAGATTAAATTTGACATTTCGTGCTTTTTTCCCCACTGTGTGCCTATTTTTTTTTATTTCTCTGTACCCTAATAAGCTTTCATATGACACTCAGATGGTGGGCTGCGACTCGCCTTTCACGGCGACTTTGATACAGTGGGATGCAAAAGTTTGGGCAACCTTGTTAATAGTCATTTTCCTGTATAAATCGTTGGTTGTTACGATAAAAAATTTCAGTTAAATATATCATATAGGAGACACACACAGTGAGATTTGAGAAGTGAAATGAAGTTTATTGGATTTACAGAAAGTGTGCAATAATTGTTCAAACAAAATCAGGCAGGTGCATAAATTTGGGCACCGTTGTCATTTTATTGATTCCCAAACTTTTAGAACTAATTATTGGAACTCCAATTGGCTTGGTAAGCTCAGTGACCCCTGACCTACATACACAGGTGAATCCGAGTATTCAAGGGGTCCATTGTAAGTTTCCCTCCTCCTTTAATTTTCTCTGAAGAGTAGCAACATGGGAGTCACAAAACAACTCTCAAATGACCTGAAGACAAAAAGATTGTTCACCATCATGGTTTAGGGGAAGGATACAGAAAGCTGTCCCAGAGATTGAAGCTGTATGTTTCCACAGTTAGTAACATATTGAGGAAATGGAAGACCACAGGCTCAGTTCAAGTTAAGGCTCGAAGTGGCAGACCAAGAAAGATTTGGATAGACAGAAGCGACGAATGGTGAGAACAGTCAGAGTCAACCCACAGACCAGCACCAAAGACCTACAACATCATCTTGCAGCAGATGGAGTCACTGCGCATCGTTCAACCATTCGGCGCACTTTACACGAGGAGATGCTGTATGCGAGAGTGATGCAGAGGAAGCACAAACAGAGCCGCTTGAGGTCTGCTCAAGCACATTTGGACAAGCCAGCTTCATTTTGGAATAAGGTGCTGTGGACTGATGAAACTAAAATGGAGTTATTTGGGCATAACAAGGGCGTTATGCATGGAGGAAAAGAACACAGCATTCCAAGAAAAACACCTGCTACCTACAGTAAAATATGGTGGTGGTTCCATCATGCTGTGGGGCTGTGTGAGGGACTGGGAATCTTGTCAAAGTTGAGGGACGCATGGATTCCACTCAGTATCAGCAGATTCTGGAGACCAATGTCCAGGAATCAGTGACAAAGCTGAAGCTGCGCCGGGCTGGATCTTTCAACAAGACAACCGAAACACTGCTCAAAATCCACTAAGGCATTCATGCAGAGGAACAAGTACAACGTTCTGGAATGGCCATCTCAGTCCCCAGACCTGAATATAATTGAAAATCTGTGGTGTGAGTTAAAGAGAGCTGTCCATGCTCGGAAGCCATCAAACCTGAATGAACTAGAGATGTTTTGTAAAGAGGAATGGTCCAAAATACCTTCAACCACAATCCAGACTCTCATTGGAACCTACAGGAAGCGTTTAGAGGCTGGAATTTCTGCAAAAGGCGGATCTACTAAATATTGATTTCATTTCTTTTTTGTGGTGCCCAAATTTATGCACCTGCCTGATTTTGTTTGAACAATTATTGCACACTTTCTGTAAATCCAATAAACTTCATTTCACTTCTCAAATATCACTGTGTGTGTCTCCTATATGATATATTCAACTGACATTTTTTATCGTAACAACCAACGATTTATACAGGAAAATAATGACTATTAACAAGGTTGCCCAAACTTTTGCATCCCACTGTATCTGACAACTTCTTTTTTATTTCAGCCACTGTGCGACTTTGTGAACCTGAGCTTTTGAGTTTCTCCGACATGCTATGTCACTCGATCAACTTCCTTTGGTTGTTTAAACCAACAAATTGTAAGTTTTTCTTTGCCTCCCCTTTGAATAATTTCAGCGAATACCATCTCCCTCAGTGCTTTTCCCATTGTCTTTTCACAGAACGCGGAGCTTAAGGGCTATTTATGATGATTTGCATATTCAAAGAGGCGTAATTCTGGGAGGAGTTGGGGCGGGACAGCAGGCGTGCCGCGGCGTTACTTTTCACGCTGATCGGGATTTATGTAGCGGAAGAACGTGGAAGCTGGTGAACGCACAGATTTATGCATCTGGATTTTTTGTGCATATGAACATTTCCGCTTTTGTCCTTACGCCATGTTATATAGTGTGAATTCTATGCATGGTGTTATGCATGTGGTCCCTGCTCAGAGGACGCGTCAAATGAACACTGGGAACGTGTGACAGCCATGATGCATGCATGTACGTGTGCTGAACGTGAAGTATAAACGAGCCCTTAGGGTTGCCAGATGTCCCTCATATACGGGAAATGTCCCATATTTGATAATTTTGTCCCCTGTCCTGTACTGACCTTTCAGGGACACCCAAATGTCCCGTATTTAGTTCATTTTCAAATATTTTTACTACCTTCTTACGGTAATTAGTTGTAACTTTGTAAGTAATCATACTTTCGTTTCTCAGATTCTTTTGATGAAAATAACCAAAATGTAACGAGGAAACGATTGTTTGCTGTCTGTTTGCAGCTTGTTCAGTTGCTCTGGCTGATTGAGGACAGCGACACTCTCACCATTTCGCTCTCCAGCCGTGCTGCTCTGTAGTTTTTGATCAGCATTGCAACATTCAGCGTCAACAGAGTGTGTTGTTACTACTTGCCACAGCCCACTTGATTTCCAACTTAAAAACTAACTCATCCATCCCATCCCAAGATGCCAAAACGTAACTGTAAATTTCGTGATGAATATTCCAGCGAATGGACATTTATCAAACAAGGCAGAAGATGCTTTGAAGCAAACTGTGGTGTATGGAACTGCACTTTCAGTAAATCATTTTCAAATGATTTTACTTTTGTTTTTCTCATAACCCATTAAAATCCTTGCTTTATGTTTTTAACTTATGTCTCTACTTTTACATAATATATTGGTCTGGGTGTGTAAGGGGGCGTGTATAAAATTTATATATATAGTAATGTAGAGAGAGAGAGAGGAATAGCATTTTGTGAAACAAAAAGAACAGCCCTTAGCTAAGTAGGTGAAAGGTCTGCCCTCAATAGAATGACTCATACAAAATATGTGCCAAGATCAGAGAACATCAAGTGTACTGTACAATGTGGACAAATGACCTTTACACCCTAAAGGGTGGCTGGCACAAGATGAACTTTCTTCTCATTACTCAACTCTGTGCCTCTGGTGTGCAAGAGTGGGGAGGAAGAACGCCAACCCATAAGAGCATTGGGCTGTGTCAGCGTACATCTGCAAATGCTCCCGGCGGTAACCGTCTCATTGTTGAAAACCCACAGGGATGTCCAGTCCTGGACCCTCATCAGACTAGCAGAACTGGTTCTTACCCTCCATGCCATCTCTTTCGATAACAATGCCTTTTTTTGTTTTTTTTTTTTTAAACCAGGTGAGTAGAATGGGACTGAGCTATGGCAACATCTTCATGACCTGGATGGAAGAGCATTACTTTCCAATCTCTGCTTTGTACCATATACATTTGTACAAAAGATATACCAATGATTGCACTGGTGCTGCCTCGTGCTTCAGTAGCCAGCTGCAGGAATTCATTCATGATTTTACTCATTGCTGTCTATCTCTTGGGTTTACCATCAACATTTCACAGCACAGAATCGGCGCTGCTAAGGGTGACAAACGATCCGCTGCTAGCAGCCGATTCAGGGGAAGGGCTCAGTGCTAAGTTTATTGGATTTGAGCGCTGCGTTTGACAAAGTTGATCACGACAGTCTGATTAACAGGCTTGAGCGGTGGGCTGGTATTCGGGGTACTGCTCTTAAGTGGTTTGCAGATTTACCTCAAAGCCAGGACGTTTTCTGTAAATGTGGGTCGTTCAACAACTCCTACTGCTTCAGTAACCTGTGGGGTACCCCAGGGGTCTTTTTTTAGGTCCAGTCATCTTCTCTTTATATATGTTACCGTTCTGTTTTACAATAAACAAGTGTAACATCCCGTATCATTGTTACGATGATGATTTACTTTTTATAATTTTTGGCAAAGAGATCCTAATAAATAAATAAAACCAATTTCCACCACAACACTACCATTTTTAGATAGCAGTCTTCCTATTAGCTTTCCAGGACTTAAACTCTCTGTCTTTTACAAGCAAACTGCCTCTCACAGTTACCTCCTCTACAGCTCCTTCAATCCCTGGCGCGCTAAAAGCTCTCACCCTCTTTCACAGTTCCTTCGAGTGCATCATGTCTGTAGTGAGGAGGCAGACTTCTGTAGTGAAGCACTCAGAATGAGGAGCTTCTTCACTGACACAGGATGCCCTTCTTGTATTGTGGACCTCGTAACATCCACTCGAAGAATAACCCCAATAATGAAAACCACATTCCACTGGTCCTCCCATTACATGCTAACATTTATCAAGCATGCCCATCTCAGGTTCACACACTGGCCATTAGAGGTAAGCACCACCACACCGGGGCACAAGGAGGTGCTGTCAAAAACAGTATTATTATTTCTTTTTGTCCTCCCACAGCCCTGAGAAAACCCACTGAGGGCAACTGAGACCACTCCCTGCACGATAAAACTGGGGAGTCCCCAGCAAGGGTCGTCTCATTCTGGAGAGAGCAGATCAAAGAACAGAACTCCCACCCGAGTACTGACCACTTTGAGAGAACTTCGAATCCTCTCGTTATTCTCTCTTTTGCGCGGTTTTTCATTTGCTATTATCGGACGCACCACTGAGCGCTTCTTTACTTTGGACATTGTCAGCATTAAATGGGGCAAACTGGTTGGTCCCCAACATATCCTCTGTGACCAGGCTGTTAACTCACTCGGTGACGCAGTATCACTCCCACAAGTCGCTAAACAAATTTTCCCCATTTTGCACACTCATCCTTCCACAGAAGCTGATAGAGAGATAGATATTTTATTACTCCCAAGGACAAATTCACATACTCCAGCAGCAGCATACTGATAAAGAACAATATTAAATTAAAAAGTGATAACAATGCAGGTATAACGGACCACAACTTTGTGTAATGTTAACGTTTACCCCCTCGGGTGGAATTGAAGAGTCGCATAGCGTGGGGTCTCCTCAGTCTGTCAGTGGAGCAGGATGGTGACAGCAGTCTGTCACTGTTGATCCCAGAACCCTTTCCATTGACCACCTAAACTACACCAACATCTTGTCCACAGCTTACTTTGCAGAGGACAGCCACATTTCTCTCCAGGCACCCCTTGTATCTGATCCCATTGACAAATTCAACATGAAACAATGGGCCTCTTACCAGTCTAATAAAATCTTTTTTACTGTTCTGATGTGCTGTCATATGGGAGTAGGAGATTCCATGTCTCCGTAGTTTGTTCCAGCGTCCCACAACTCTTCGAGTAAAGAGGCGTTTCCTGGCTTCTGTCCTAAATGCTCTCAATGCCCCTTTAATTTCCACTGCTGTCCTCGAGTACGAGATTCACCATTAAGTTGGAAGAATTCTGCAGGATCTCCTTTATCAATGCCTTTGAGGAGTGTGAAGACCTGGATGAGGTCCCCAAACCGAACCCTCTGCTCGAGAATAAACAGGTTTAATTCTCAGAGAGTCTGTCATAGTAGGATGTGTCCCTAAGTCCTCAGATGCTCCTGGTTGAACTCCTCTGCAAAGCTTCAAGTGCTGCTATGTCTTTCTTGTACTGTGGTGACCACTCCTGCACACAATACTCCAGATGCAGTCATACTTGTAAATTATATACAGGTGCTGGTCATAAAATTGATTTATTTCAGTAATTCCATTCAAAAAGTGAAACTTGTATATTAGATTCATTCATTACACACAGACTGATGTATTTCAAATGTTTATTTCTTTTAATTTTATGATTATAACTGACAACTAATGAAAGTCAAAAATTCAGTATCTCGGAAAATTTGAATATTGTGAGAAGGTTCAATATTGAAGACACCTGGTGCCACACTCGAATCAGCTAATTAACTCTTAAATGGTCTCTCAGTCGAGTTCTGTAGGCTACACAATCATGGGGAAGACTGCTGACTTGACAGTTGTCCAAAAGATGACCATTGACACCTTGCACAAGGAGGGCAAGACACAAAAGGTCATTGCTAAAGAGGCTGGCTGTTCACAGAGCTCTGTGTCCAAGCACATTAATAGAGAGGCGAAGGGAAGGACAAGATGTGGTAGAAAAAAGTGTACAAGCAATAGAGATAACCGCTTGTACCCTGGAGAGGATTGTGAAACAAAACCCATTGAAAACTGTGGGGAGATTCACAAAGAGTGGACTGCAGCTGGAGTCAGTGCTTCAAGAACCACCAGGCACAGACGTATGCAAGACATGAGCTTCAGCTGCCGCATTCCTTGTGTCAAGCCACTCTTGAACAAGAGACAGCGTCAGAAGCATCTCGACTGGACTGCTGCTGTGTGGTCCAAAGTTATGTTCTCTGATGAAAGTAAATTTTGCATTTCCTTTGGAAATCAAGGTCCCAGAGTGTGGAGGAAGAGAGGAGAGGCACAGAATCCACGTTGCTTGAGGTCCAGTGTAAAGTTTCCACAGTCAGTGATGGTTTGGGGTGCCATGTCATCTGCTGGTGTTGGTCCATTGTGTTTTCTGAGGTCCAAGGTCAACGCAGCCGTCTACCAGGAAGTTTTAGAGCACTTCATGCTTCCTGCTGCTGACGAACTTTATGGAGATGCAGATTTCATTTTCCAACAGGACCTGGCACCTGCACACAGTGCCAAAGCTACCAGTACCTGGTTTAAGGACCATGGTATCCCTGTTCTTGATTGGCCAGCAAACTCGCCTGACCTTAACCCCATGGAAAATCTATGGGGTATTGTGAAGAGGAAGATGCAATACGCCAGACCCAACAATTCAGAAGAGCTGAAGGCCACTATCAGAGCAACATGGGCTCTCATAACACCTGAGCAGTGCCACAGACTGATCGACTCCATGCCACACCGCATTGCTGCAGTAATCCAGGCCAAAGGAGCCCCAACTAAATATTGAGTGCTGTACATGCTCATACTTTTCATGTTCATACCTTTCAGTTGGCCAACATTTCTAAAAATCCTTTTTTTGCATTGGTCTTAATTGATATTCTAATTTTCCGAGATACTGAATTTGGGACTTTCATTAGTTGTCAGTTATAATCATCAAAATTAAAAGAAATAAACATTTGAAATACATCAGTCAGTGTGTAATGAATGAATCTAATATACAAGTTTCACTTTTTAAATGGAATTACTGAAATAAAATTAGAATATCATTACAAAGTTGATTTATGTCCAGCACCTGTAGATATTAACAACTACATTTACTCATAAGGCAAGAATGGGGAATATGGCAGACCTGCTTCAAAAACCGAGTTTACGCCACCTCCTGGTGTAAAGCTAATCTCTTCTAAAAAATTACAGAGGCCCACCAGTAATAATGACTTTATCCCACCTCCTATTGTAGAACTAATCTCATCCAAACAGGACTTTAAATGTAAAGTGTCTCTACAACTAAACTTGTAACTAAATGGCCACTGCATCAAGAACCGACTCTGCTTCAGATTTTAACGCTTTTATTAGATAAAAGTCATTCCTCTTAAGCACCGAGAGTACAGCGATGAATACATGTAGTATGAGAAGAAAAATACATACCATAGCATAACAACCATCATTGGCTAAAATGACAACGTCGATGGGAGAGGTATGGTTGGCAACACATATTCCTCCTTTCTTGGGCCGGTTTTCCCTGCGAAATATAATTAAGATTAGGTATATAAGTAGGTTTCAAATTTCTGTTTTCATTTTAACCCTAAAATAGTGACTTAACATCCGGGACCTATTTTATTGACCTTAAGATTAGTGTTTGGGCGAAGGGAAGGGCCATCTCAAGAGGCGTCCACTTTCTGAATGAGACCCTATTTATTTCTCTCTCTTTTTATTTAGGCAGTACGGTGGCGCAGCGGTAGCAGCAAGGAGACCCGAGTTTGCTTCCCGGGTCCTCCCTGCGTGGAGTTTGCATGTTCTCCCGTGTCTGCGTGGGCTTCCTCCCACAGTCCAAAGACATGCTGGTTAGGTGCATTGGCGATCCTAAATTGTCCCTAGTGTGCTGCGCCCTGCCGGGTTTGTTCCTGCCTTGCACCCTGTGTTGGCTGGGATTGGCTCCAGCAGACCCCTGTAGTTATGATATAGTGGGTTGGATGATGGATGGATCTTTTTATTGAAAGAGTTTCTTTAAAAAGCCAAATACTCCCTTGGGGAGAAATGCAATTCTATGTACGACTTGAAATTAGTATAATGGGAGATGGCCTTAAGGCACACTAAAAGCAAAAGGTATGGTGACCTTTTACCTCAATGTACTCACTTGTTGTGGTAATGGATGGTAGCAGACAAGCCTCTCGCGCAGATCCTGTAGCACATCAGATGGACGAGCTCGCTCAGCAGGTTTTTCACTCTTGTTGGGGGGTAAAAAAAAAAATAAAAAGACAAAAAGGGAAGACATATTTCCGTAAATACCACTAATTTAGAGTCTAATAGAGTCGCAGGAAATTCTAGTTTTAATACAACAGCAAGTCTTCAGAAAATGCGACTCCATGCAACAAGCCTGCTTTGCTTCCACACCAAACCCTTTGTACAAGTCTTCGCCCCTCAGCTCTCTACATTCTTTTGACTTTCAGTTTTACTCTAATGAGGTCATTTTATTTTTAGATCCAACTAATTAATTGCCAAAAAGAAATGTGTTATGAACCAGCCCTTGAGCCCGTGTACACTCAACTGCTTTATTTGATTCTGCACATCGATGCCCTTTCAGCATAAATCTGTGTTTTAAAAATCGACGCTGATCTCCGCAAACAACAATTAAGATTGATAAAAAAAATAAGTAAATCTTTGTTGATTCTGTTCAGACCACTCAAAGTACTCCATTCAAGACGGTACCTGCTGCTTGGCAGTTGTCCTACGATGGTGGTTCCAATCACAAGCCAACTTAAACCAATCGCTGCCAGCGTAATCCTAAAAAACAACAAAACAAAATTATTAGTTAACCTTTTATAAAATAAGAGGACGCTCTCAATATTCCACCTGAAAAACGATTTTCTTAATATGCAGCTTACCCCATGTGGTTTGTATTGATGACCGAGAAAATTTTAATCTCATGCTCTCATGGCAAACAGAAATGATAAAGCATCAGATGGAAAGGGCAGCAGCAAATACTTTTAAAACGTCCAAGAAAAACATTGCATGTTACTCATGCATCACATACTTCACATCAATATCATGTCATATGCATCCTTACTAAAATATGGTTAAACAAACCACAAAACGAAAGTAGAATGAACTCCAAATAAGCGCTGCAATTGAAGGTCTGCCTCCCGTAGTTTAACTTATATTCATTTTCACAATTGGAGCACCTCAGAGTTATTTACAACGTTGTTAAATAAAAACAAACACCAAAGACGTGCGTCAATAGGAAATGCATTCAAATAGGAAGACAGGATTCTTAACCATTGAATGAGGGGCAGAGAAGGGTCCTCAAAATTCAAAGGCTTGATGCCACATAAATGTGTTTCCTCTGCATCCACTGATCTGATTTTTTGGAAATGTTTAAACACCTTGAAAAAAAAAAAAAAAAAAAGGACAAGTGTCTCTGTAGTTATGTGTCTAGCCGGGGCTATTGTCAAATGTCCCCCCGGGGACAATTAAAGATCGATCTATCCATCTATGTAGGACTCTGTTAAATGCCATATGGGACCGATATGGAATTCATAAAAGCAGTGGTAAGATTTGTGATGCACCATCTGTTGGAATGAAAAAATGCATTCAGAATACATTCCAATAGATGGTGCACTCCAAACATAAACTCCAGCATATTCAGAGTAAATGTAGATTATTTACATTTCAACCCATCTCAGACTCTTGACCAATAAATCAGGGGGAGAGACACGTCTTCGATTCAAAAGCTTGATGCGACAAACTCGTTTCCTGCGCATTCACTCCTCTGATTTTCTGAAAATATTTACCCACCTTAATAAAAGTACAATTGACTAACTGTGTGTGTCTGTCTGTCCGTCTGTGTAGCTGTGTGTCCATCCAAGGCTATTGCCACATTTCCCTCTGGTGACAAATAAAGTTCTATCTATGACTAATACTCCTAATATTTGTGATGCACTCTCGGTTAGAATAAATGTTTGTGACTCAGCACCTGTTGGAATGAAAATGCAACACATTACTACATGCATTACAAAATACGCTTCAACAGATGACACACTGCAAACATTAATACTAATTATGCTGGGGTCTATGTTAATTATTTAGGTTTCAGCTCGTCTTAGACTCTGGACCAATGAATGAGGTAGAGAGACAGATCTTCAGTTCAAATGCTTGATGTCACATAAACGTGTTTCCTCCGTGTTCACTGCTCTGATTTTCTGTAAATATTTATCCACCGGGCAGCAAGGTGGCACAGCGGTAGCAGCAAGGAGACCCGAGTTCACTTCCCGGGTCCTCCCTGCGTGGAGTTTGCATGTTCTCCCCGTGTCTGCATGGGTTTCCTCCCACAGTCCAAAGACATGCAGGTTAGGTGCATTGGCGATCCTAAATTGTCCCTAGTGTGTGCGCCCTGTGGTGGGCTGGCACCCTGCCCGGGGTTTGTTCCTGCCTTGCACCCTGTGTTGGCTGGGATTGGCTCCAGCAGACCCCTGTAGTTATGATATAGTGGGTTGGATGATGGATGGATCTTTTTATTTAAAGAGTTTCTTTAAAAAGCCAAATACTCCCTTGGGGAGAAATGCAATTCTATGTACGACTTGAAATTAGTATAATGGGAGATGGCCTTAAGGCACACTAAAAGCAAAAGGTATGGTGACCTTTTACCTCAATGTACTCACTTGTTGTGGTAATGGATGGTAGCAGACAAGCCTCTCGCGCAGATCCTGTAGCACATCAGATGGACGAGCTCGCTCAGCAGGTTTTTCACTCTTGTTGGGGGGGTGAAAAAAAAAAATGCTTGTTGTGTGGGTGTGTGCCCTGCGTTGGGCTGGCGTCCTGCCCAGGGATTAGTTCATGCCTTGCACCCTCTGCTGGCTGGGATTGGCTCCAGCAGACCCCCGTGACCCTGTGTTAGAATATAGCGGGTTGGGAATTGACGGACTGACTATTTATCCACCTTAATAAAAGGACACTGGACAATTGCAGATTTACTCCTGGAAACAAAATTCTACCTGTGACTCAGTTATGTCATTTAGTATGGTATACATAAAAGCAGTGTCATAATTTGTGATGCACCATCTGTTGGAATAAAGTAATACATTTTATTGCTACAAATGTTTGTGACGCTCCATCTGTTGGAATGAAAAATGCAACGCATTACAGAACACATTCCAATAGATGGTGCACTGCAAACCTTTACACTGAGTACTCGGAGGTCTGTGTTAATTATTTAGATTTTACCCCTTCTTAGACTCTTGACCAATGAATGACTGCAGCACTTAAGGCTACCACAGCACAGTGGCCTCCATAACTCTTGAAATGGAAGAGGTTTTGACCTCTCCACATCTCTTCCTGGAGCTGGACGCCTGGGCAAAACTGAACAATCATGGGAGAAGGGCCTTAGTAAATGAGGTGAACAATAACCCAATGGTCAATCTGGCTCAGCTCCAGAGGAACTGTGGGGAGGAGATGGGAGAAACTTCCAGAAGGACAACCATCACTGCAATTCTCCACTGATCTGGGGTTTACGTCGGAATAGCCAGACGGCAGCCTCTCCTCAGTAAGAGATACATAGATGGCCGCTTGGAGTTTGCAAAATGGAACCTGAAGGACTCTTAAGACTTTGAGAACCAAGATTCACTGGTCTGATGAAACCAAGATTGAACGGCTTGCCTCTTTTCACATATGGAGGCAACCGGGCACCGCTCATCACCTGTGCAATACCAATCCAACCGTGAAGTATGGTGGTGGAAGCATCAGGGAGTGGGAGACTAGGCAGGGCTGAGGGAAAGCTAAATGGTGCAAAGTACAGAGATAAACCTTAATGAAATTCTGTTCCAGAGCACTCCGGGCCTCAGACTGGCCTGAAGGCTCACCTTTCAAAAGAACAACGAACCTAAGCACAAAGCAAAGACAGCACAGCAGTGGCTTAGGGTCAACTCTGTGAATGGCTTTGAGCTGCCTAGGTAGAGCCTGGACTTGAGCCCAATCAAACATCTCTAGAGAGACCTGAAAGTAGCTGTCCACCTAAAGCTAGAGGGGCTGCAGGTTTTCATTCCAACCCTTTTCCTAATCAGTGACCAGGTTTCACTGCTAATTAAATTTTTTTTCCGTTCATTTTAATAGTTCTGTTTTTAAGGATTCAGTCCTCTGAATTTATTCCTTTCTTCATCAAATGACAGCCAAACAGAAATGAGACATGAAACGAGTCGACAGATGACCAGCTAAATTGGGGCTTCAGACTCCAGCCAGTCTCTTAATGAGAATCTGTTTTTGATAGATAGATAGATAGAGTGGTGTGAAAAACTATCTATTTGCCCCCTTCCTGATTTCTTATTCTTTTGCATGTTTGTCACACAAAATGTTTCTGATCATCAAACACATTTAACCATTAGTCAAATATAACACAAGTAAACACAAAATGCAGTTTTTAAATGATGGTTTTATTATTTAGGAGAAAAAAATCCAAACCTACATGGCCCTGTGTGAAAAGTAATTGTTCAAAAATAACCTAACTGTGGTGTATCACACCTGAGTTCAATTTCCTGATTACTGCCACACCTTTTCAATCAAGAAATCACTTAAATAGGAGCTGCCTGACACAGAGAAGTAGACCAAAAGCACCTCAAAAGCTAGACATCATGCCAAGATCCAAAGAAATTCAGGAACAAATGAGAACAGAAGTAATTGAGATCTATCAGTCTGGTAAAGGTTATAAAGCCATTTCTAAAGCTTTGGGACTCCAGTGAACCACAGTGAGAGCCATTATCCACAAATGGCAAAAACATGGAACAGTGGTGAACCTTCCCAGGAGTGGCCGGCCGACCAAAATTACCCCAAGAGCGCAGAGACGACTCATCCGAGAGGTCACAAAAGACCCCAGGACAACATCTAAAGAACTGCAGACCTCACTTGCCTCAATTAAGGTCAGTGTTCACGACTCCACCATAAGAAAGAGACTGGGCAAAACGGCCTGCATGGCAGATTTCCAAGACGCAAACCACTGTTAAGCAAAAGAACATTAGGGCTCGTCTCAATTTTGCTAAGAAACATCTCAATGATTGCCAAGACTTTTGGGAAAATACCTTGTGGACTGATGAGACAAAAGTTGAACATTTTGGAAGGCAAATGTCCCGTTACATCTGGCGTCAAAGGAACACAGCATTTCAGAAAAAGAGCATCATACCAACAGTAAAATATGGTGGTGGTAGTGTGATGGTCTGGGGTTGTTTTGCTGCTTCAGGACCTGGAAGGCTTGCTGTGATAGATGGAACCATGAATTCTACGGTCTACCAAAAAATCCTGAAGGAGAATGTCCATCCATCTGTTCGTCAACTCAAGCTGAAGCGATCTTGGGTGCTGCAACAGGACAATGACCCAAAACACACCAGCAAATCCACCTCTGAATGGCTGAAGAAAACCAAAATGAAGACTTTGGAGTGGCCTAGTCAAAGTCCTGACCTGAATCCAATTGAGATGCTATGGCATGACCTTAAAAAGGCGGTTCATGCTAGAAAACCCTCAAATAAAGCTGAATTACAACAATTCTGCAAAGATGAGTGGGCCAAAGTTCCTCCAGAGCTGTAAAGAATCATTGCAAGTTATCGCAAACGCTAGATTGCAGTTATTACTGCTAAGGGTGGCCCAACCAGTTATTAGGTTCAGGGGGCAATTACTTTTTCACACAGGGCCATGTAGGTTTGGATTTTTTTTTCTCTCCCTAAATAATAAAAACCATCATTTAAAAACTGCATTTTGTGTTTACTTGTGTTATATTTGACTAATGGTTAAATGTGTTTGATGATCAGAAACATTTTGTGTGACAAACATGCAAAAGAATAAGAAATCAGGAAGGGGGCAAATAGTTTTTCACACCACTGTAGATACAGAGTCTCCTCTGATGATCACGGGGTCCATGAGGGGCCTGGACCTCCTAAAATCCACCACCAGCTCCTTGGTGTTGCTGGTGTTCAGGTGTAGTTGGTTTGAGTCGCACCATTTAACAAAGTTCTTGATTAGGCTCCTATACTCCTCCTGCTGCCCACTCCTGATGCAGCCCACGATAGCAGTGTTGTCAGAGAACTTTTGCATGTGGCAGGACTCAGAGTTGTATTGGAAGTCTGATGCCTGTTGGCTGAACAGGACCGGAGAAAGTCCAGTCCCCTGCGGCACTCCTGTGTTGCTGACCACAATGTCAGACCTACAGTTCCCGAGACGCACATACTGAGGTCTGTCTGTAAGATAGTCCACGATAGTCAACGATTAAACTCGTTATTCCATGGCTTGTTGCTCCTCTCATTCTGCCACAGCAGACATTTCCAAAACTGTAGATTTTCTGTTTTTTCTAAGAACACCGTCAAGATGTTTCGTTGACCTGAGAGATCAACCTTACTGAGACCTCCACCTTTCGTTATTTTCAGATATTGTGTGATGGGCACAGGTGAGCTGGTCATGCGACAGCTTGTTTTGTATCTCATTGTTTGGCTGCTAATTAAGGAAAAAGAAACAACTAAGGGGCCCGAGTCAAGTTAATTAAAAGTAAGACAAAAGAAGTTAATTAGTAAGTTAAATAGTTAATTAGAAGTTAATTAGTTAATGAAACCCTGCAGCCACAGCGGCCCTCCAGGACCAGAGCTTGACACCCATGACCTACAGTCTCCATCCAAGCGGACAGTACTCGAGAAGTTCTTCAGAGAAGAATGGCAGAAAATCCTCATAATCCAGGTATGTGAAGGTTGTTGTGACTCCACTCTGGACTCGCTGCCAAAGGGGCTTCAATTAAGTCCTGATTAAATAATCTAAATCGGTGTTTCCCAACCTGCGGTGGCACTGTAGGTGGTTCACGGCCAACTATGGACAAAACCTTGCCAAACCACTCAGATGATCGCACTCAATTCACACTGGACAGCATCACAGGAGGGGTACGGACGATCCTGGGTGGCCTTCCCAACCTCTGCTCTGACAAAAGTGCTCGATTCATCATTAGGAAAAGCATTCACGACAGCACTCGATTCACCTAATGCTCTGGTGATTATGTGGGAGCCACCACCCTTACCATGATCTGGATTAATTAACCAATGGGGACCATCCCACTCCCCACACTCAGACAATCCTGCAAAGGGGGATAAGGTGGGTCTCCCCCACAAATGACACCACAAAAGTTTGAGAAGCACTGGTCTAAAGACTTGTGTCAATGTGATACTTCAGTTTTGGTGTTTAGAACACGGAGATGGAAGTCGAACTGGGGATGGTTGACTCATGGGACAGCAACGCTTCACTATCAGCCATAATGTCATCTCTTTAGTTCCCCCCCACCCTGACACATAGGCTTATGTACAAAATCTTTACAAACTCATTCAATACGTGTTCATGGTTTGTCTTGACCAAACTTTTTTTCTTCTACCAAAAGTACAATAAACAATTCTCACCTCAGAGGGCAGAGGATGCAGTAACGAATGAAGACCCCCAGCACCCATATTAAGGAGACCCGAACACTGATATATTGGAAGTTGTTGTTGGTTCTAGTCAGGAGGTTCCAAGAGACCAGCTCTTCAGAAGTAAACCTTTGAGTCACCTCATCCTCCACAATGGACTCGACGCCCTTCTTGCTGAAGTAGAATACATCATTGAGCTCAAAATCGCCACGGATTTGGGCTTTTCTCCGAGCCTTTCTCTCTGCAATCTCTGTTTCAATGGAAAAGCCGGCATCTCTTTGGATAATTCCTTGGAAGAAAAAAAAAAAAAAAGACACAATTTACCACTGAACTCTAAACCAAGCGTGACTTTAAAAGGAGAATTCAAATAAACAGTTCATTTCAACTTACCGTATATACACGCGGGTACGTACTCCCGCGGATAAGTTGGGAATTGATTTTTTATTGGTATTTTATAATGTGGGTTGTGCAATTTGAATGCGGAAAACTCACGCTATTGGTCCAATGATATGCTAACACCCACCTGAGAGAGTAACCACGGGGCACATGGCCTTTTTTTCTATGTGGGTGCGGCAATGTGCTTTATCAGAGTGTGCTCCTAACCTCTCTCTATTGTGCCCACATGACCACACGGTGATACCCGCACTATTCTGAAGTGACGTTTGCACTGTTTTTTGTATCTCACACCTTCATGCACCTTTATCATAAGAGCATCCCTTATCTACGATGGAGCGTTTGATCAGAAGAAAATATGAAGCTGGTTTTAAATTAAACGTCGTTGAAGTAGCGAAAGCCATTTCGCTACTGCAACAAAATAAGATGCGTCTGAGAAACTGATGTGAGATTGGAGGAGGCAAGAAGATGGAACAAAAAAAAAAAAAAAAAAAATTGTCGCATTTTTGAACAGGCTTATAAGTCGGGGTCTGATTTTATGATCGATTTTTCAGGTTTCAAGACCAGACTTATACGTGAGTATACAATAGACCCCGGTGAAGTCGCAGTTCAGAGGTTGCGACCTCAGTCATTTGCGGATTTTTCCTTAGAACCTAACCAATAATTGTTAGTGGAAACCGCAAATATCCTTTTTTTTATGGTTTTTTTCGTGGCAATACTGTACTGTAGTGAGAGCACAAAGAAAACAGAGGAAAACGTGGCTTGCGACGGTGAAAGTAGCCAATCCGAGAGCGTCATTCATTTCTCCTTGCTGCTGATTGGCTGCTGCTCTGTGATGCATCTCTGGCAGATGCAGCCCAGCATTCCCGTATCATAGCAGTTTACCGCGTGTAGCTATCTCGAGTGTTTCGCTGAGCGTTATGTTTTTCGCTTTGTTCTTCTTAAAGCCCTAAGATGCCGCCCAAACGCCCTGCACCTTCCAAGGCAGGGGTCCTCAATCACGGTCCTGGGGGGCCGCAGTGTCTGCAGGTTTTTGCTCCAACCCAATTGCTTAATAAGAATCACTTATTGCTCAAGTAACACTTCTGCTTCACTTTAGTTAAAATTTTGAACTCTTATCACTTATATGAGTCTTAAACTGCTGTATTCTTGTTTTTTAATTGCTCCTTATAGATAGATAGATACTTTATTGATCCCAAGGGGAAATTCACAAATGTTGCAAATAACATAACATGCAAATGACAGAAGAGAGCAGCATTTCCCCATTTAGCTTGTTACCATTTACACCTCTGTGTGTATTTATCA
The DNA here is from genome assembly GCF_016835505.1 of Polypterus senegalus. NCBI lineage: Eukaryota > Metazoa > Chordata > Cladistia > Polypteriformes > Polypteridae > Polypterus > Polypterus senegalus. The sequence continues at coordinate 182,696,720 of NC_053160.1, forward strand.
TGCGCTACTGGGTTTAATTAAATACCTGGAAGGAAAGTGAAGAGAAAAAAGTGAAGGACTGAGAATTTCTCCTCCATTTTGGATGATATCCTTAGAAAGGGGGAGACAAATCTTGGATATGAGAATGACCTGACATAACAGAGTTAAAGCACCAGCAAGCCATGAAATTAAATTATTGGCAAGAATTGCTTTCTAATTAAGCAACCGGGTTAGAACAAAAACCTGTAGCCACTGCGGCCCTCCAGGACTGGGATTGAGGACCCCTGGTTCTAAGGCTTCTGGTAATGAACCCAAGCGCCAGAAAAATTTTAAGACAGTCCAGGAGAAGGTTGAACTACTGGATTTGCTCCCGGGAATTAAAAAGTTATGCCGCAGTAGCCACCCGAGCAGCTATAAGTCCTCTGCTGTGCTGTGCAGTCATTATCTTCATTACATACCTTCATCATACTGCACAGCTAATTCATCACCATCATCATCTTCAATCAATATTATTCAATACTGGTGCGTACCCATACATTTTTATTAAATGAAATGATTCCGTATTTATCTTACTTATGCCAAAGACGACGCGCTTGCATGAATTCTAGTACATATAGGGGTAACATCGGTATTTTACATTCTAGCACTACGGGGGATATAGCAGTACAGTACTGTACAGTAGACTGGTTTACTTTTACAGTTTTATTTAGGTAATGTATTAAGCTAAGTTTGAAATGAAACGTAAGTGTTTTGGGGGCATATTTAGGGTTTAAACTATAAAAATAGGCATTTTTCTGACCACATCCAAAATTCACGGTTTTTCATAATTTGCAGGTGCTCTAGAAGCATAACCCCCACGAATTTTGGGGGTCGTCTGTATACAGTAATATGCTTGAGAAATGGTTTAAGACTGCGAAACTCAAGTGCAGTTAAAAGGTGGACTCCTGGGGCTACAGGTTTTTGGTCCAGCCAGTATCACAATCATTCATTTTTCACCACTTATCCAAGAGTATGTGTGTGGCGGGCAGGGTATCCATTATTAGATTCAGTTCTGTCACTGAAGTCTAAAAGCTGGTATTGATATTCATTTATATTACACCCCTTATCTGAGATAGGATCATGGGGGCAACAGTCTTCACAGGAAGGCCCATTAAATCCAAATCCCCTGCCACACTTTTCACCTTATACTGTGGGATCCCAAGGAATTGTAGACAGTCATGCCAGAACAGAAAATGGCCTTCACAAACTGTGGCCACAAAGCTTGAAGCAGACAATTATCTAAAATGTCTTTGTATGTTGTAGCATTAACAGTACCTTTTAAATGATGCCAAGAGGCCTAGCCCAGACCCTGCCATTATCCCTCCTCCACCAAACCTTACAGTAGGCTCTATACAGTCCATAAGGCGGTGGGGTCAAATTTGTCCTTCAGACTGCCAGACAGGGATGAGGGATTCATCACTCCAGGGAACAGGTTTCCAATGCTGCAGAGTCCAATGGCGGTACGCTTTACCACCACTCCAGTTGACGCTTGGCATCGTGCGTAGTGATCACAGGTTTGTGTACAGCTGCTGGGCCATGAAATCCCATGAAGCTCTGGACTCACAGTTCTTATGCTGATGTTGCTTCCAGAGGCAGGTTAGAACCGTCTCATGGCTGAGCTGTGGTTGCTCCTTAACGCTTCTACTTCATAATAACAGCACTTACAGGTGATCGGGGCAGATCTAGCAGAGCAGAAATTTCAAGCTTTGACTTGTCTAATTCTTCCACATGAAGCCTGAAAACCAGGAGGACTGATTGAGATCATTGACGTTAGGTAGAATGCCCAGTTTGGGGCTGGGTAGTCTCGTGACCTTGGAACCCCTGCAGATTTTTTTGTTTCGTTTTTTTCTGTCCTCCCTGGCCATCAGAACTTACTTTATTCTTTGTTAATTAGTATTGCCTAATTATTATATTTTTTCTTTGGTCATCTTGCAAAGCACTTTGAGCTCCATCATTTGTATGAAAACGTGCTCTAGAAATAAACGCGTCAATGTGGCAAAGGTGGAAATGTATGGCAGTGCCACATTTAAAGCCCACTGAGCCCTTCAGTACAACCCACTGCTCGTCAATGAATCTGATCTCATGTACCTGTTCACAATGAAGAACCTGAACTCAGTCATTTGGAGGGGCATCCACATCATGGAGTTTATATAGAGAGTAAAATAAATTACATCCTATCTGAAGAAGGGACCCGAGTGGCCTTGAAAGCTTGCATATTGTTATCTTTTTAGTTAGTCAATGAAAGGGGTCATTTTACTTGACTTCTCGCATCATCTATAATGGTGAACATGGTACAATCACCCTAGCACTACAAAAAAAAAAAACACAACTAAAAACTCAAAAGTACACCTTCACTATCTGAGATTGGCAGTTTCACAGCCATTGACCATCACTGTAAGCTAGAGTGGGAGGTGTGGTGTTCATTTATATATATAAAAATATATATAATATTTGATACTATCCGTATGTATGGTGTTCACGTCAATACCTCGATTCAATACAAGTTAGAACCATGCAATGGGACTCTGACTCTGTCGTTAGAACATAACGTGGCACACGCGGACACAGTATTGCATGATTGGCCAAGAATGTTTGAATGCTTCAGTGATGCCACTGGACGGCCAAATATAGTAAATCAGTGTTGGTTCGAGCAGATAACAGTAAGTTCGTTTGGTTTTTGGAACGTTGGTTTGGTGGGGCGTACTTTCCAGGACTAACATCGTCGACTGACTTAAACCCTTCGACAGCTCCGGAACCGTAAGTAATTTAGAACGTATTGCCATTTGCTTGGTATGTCGAAATCTATCTTTGGGCAGTTCGGTTTTGGCATCCGTCCTCCTGACATCTATTGGCAAACTGAGTAATGATGGCTGGGTATTAACAACGGTCATTGTTTAAATTTTAGCTGATCTCAGATCTAAAATGACCACTGCAACATAATTATTACTTCGACTTAGAGTCGTAAAATACGGTTTGTTTTGAAAATTTGTTTGCCGGAAAAAATCAAATGAGGTGTGCCGAAGAGTGGAGTTCACATCTTGCAGCCCCATTTGAACAGGAAGCTCTTCATTGCATCGGCCGAAAAGGTCTATTTTAAACACAAATCAGTGCCATGATAACAAAATCATTTCAAGGACTTAAAAAAAACAAATAATTCTTTGCAGAAAAAGTATGGATTTCATAAACGTAGAATTTGTAGCACGATTTGATCGGGCTCCCAGTTGTGCTATTTTATATACTGTATTATAATGAGGATTCTTTTCTATACCCACTGTATATACAGTCATATGAAAAAGTTAATTTTCTTAATTCTTCGGATTTTTGTTTCTCATTGGCTGAGCTTTCAAAGTAGCAACTTCCTTTTAATACATGACATGCTTTATAGAAACAGTAGGATTTCAGCAGTGACATTAAGTTTATTGGATTAACAGAAAATATGCAATATGCATCATAATAAAATTAGACAGATGCATAAATGTGGGCACCCAACAGAGATATGACATCAATACTTAGTTGAGCCTCCTTTTGCTAATCTAACAGCCTCTAGATGCTGTCCTCCTATAGCCTGTGACGAGTGTCTGGATTCTGGATGGAGGTATTGTTGACCATTCTTCCATACAAAATCTCTCCAGTTCAGTTCAATTTGATGGACAGCCTGCTTCAAATCATCCCATAGATTTTCAATGATGAAATTCAAGTCAGGGGACTGTGACGGCCATTCCAGAACATTGTACTTCTCCCTCTGCATGAATGCCTTTGTAGATTTCCAAATGTGTTTTGGGTCATTGTCTTGTTGGAATATCCAACCCCTGCGTGACTTCAACTTTGTGACTGATGTTTGAACATTATCATGAAGAATTTGTTGATATTGGGTTGAATTCATCCAACCCTCAACTTTAACAAGGGCCCCAGTCCCTGAACTAGCCACACAGCATGATGGGACCTCCACCAAATTTGACAGGCGGTAGCAGGTGTATTTCTTGGAATGCGGTGTTCTTCTTCCGCCATGCAAAGCGTTTTTTGTTTTGACCAAATAACTCCATTTGTGTCTCATCAGTCCAAAGCACTTTGTTCCAAAATGAATCTGGCTTGTCTAAATGAGCATTTGATACAACAAGCGACTCTGTTTGTGGCGTGAGTGCAGAAAGGGCTTCTTTCTCATCACCCTGCCATACTGATGTTTTTTGTGTAAATTGCGCTGAATTGTAGAACGATGTACAGATACACCATCTGCAGCGAGATGTTCTTGCAGGTCTTTGGAGGTGATCTGTGGGTTGTCGGTGACCATTCTCACAATCCTGCCTCTGCATATGCCGCTCCTGTATTTCTCTTGGCCTGCCAGACCTGCTGGGTTGGTTTAACATCAACTGTGCCTGTGGCCTTCCATTTCCTGATTCCATTCCTTACAGTTGAAACTGACAGTTTAAACCTCTGAGATGGCTTTTTGTAGCCTTCCCCTAAACCAGGAGACTCAACAATCTTTGTTTTCAGATCTTTGGAGAGTTGCTTTGAGGATCCCATGCTGTCTGTCGCTCTTCAGAGGAGAGTCAAAGGGAAGCACAACTTGTAATTGACCACCTTAAATACCTTTTACCACTCATGATTGGAGACTCCTGTCTATGAAGTTCAAGGCTTGACGAGCTCATCCAACCAATTGATCAGCATTGAGCAGTGACAGGCATTCAAATCAGTTCAATGACAAGGGGACCCACATTTTTGCACAGCCAGTTTTTCACATTTGATTTAATTTCATACAACTAAATACTGGCTCACTAAAAATCTTTGTTCAGAAAACACCCCAGTGCTCAGATGTTCCTAGGAAATGAAAGACATACCACTGTTATCTTTTTTTGTTGAAAGGAGAGTCAGTTATTATGCAGGCTGAGAGGGGTTCAGAAACTTTTTCATATGACTGTAAATATGCATATACACATGGAGCCCCAAACACCAGATCCCACTCCATGAGACACAGTTTAGCGATAACTAAAAGGTTTGTTTATTTCCCAGAGTCACGTTCATGTTTCTTTAATAATCCAACATTGTATTTATTATTAATAAGGCCCCTCTTCTCCTCTTGCATCTTCTTTCACTCCCCCACATTAGCTTTTCACCCACTGCCTCCTGCCCTTGGGCGACGCAGAGTGGCTAATTTTATGTCAGACCCAAGAGCACTTTAGATTTTTATTTAAGCAGAAAAAAGAAAAAAAACAAAACACATTTCTTCAGCCCCAGCAGTAGAGTACGGGCCTATCAGGCCGCTTCCAGGTTCTTCATCTTACACGCCCTTCACCTTTTGCATTTGTGTTTTGACACAAAAGCTGGCTGTGGTGTAATAGCTAACTTCATGGTTATGTAATTAAGGCAGTTCTATCTAACAAACGACTGTGAATAAAAGGTTAAAGAAGGACAATCCGTTAAGCGTACGAGGAGTGGCATACACTAGCACACTTCAGGAGTGTCGCAATGAGGAACATGTTGCAACTGTACAGAGCTGTTCATGTAACTTGCCTACAAGCAGCGAGTAAATCAACATCTACACGAGCCTCCATGAAACATAAGGCAACTTTTCAGTTACTTTATGTGCAATCCTGGAGAAGGCCCCAGTCCGGTGCACTTATGATCGACTGGCACCCCCATCCAGAACTGCCTCCTGCCTTGTGCCCAATGTTGCCCAGACAGGCTCTGTCCTCCTCAACCCTGAACTGAGGGATTTAAGAATTTAAACACAGTGAATTCAGAAGGTATTCTGACCCCTTCTCTTTTCTGCACACTTTGTGCTGTAAATTTCACTTGAAATGGACGGGTTTGCAATTTTTGCATATCAAACCAAGCGTCAGAACCAATAAAACTAAAAGTTAAGCAGGATGAGTTTTCCCTCATTTATTATCTACTAGCCTGGGTAGCTGTTGAAAACAGATAACAGGATAATTAAAAAAATATCAGGGGGCTTTGCCCCCTGCTCGCTTCGCTCACCCACCCCCTCCAATCCTCCCATAGGGGCATCAAACACTACAGCCACTTCGCCTCCCTGTCGCTCGCGTTGTCAAGGGTTCATAAGACATGCTGAGGAGATGCAGTCTGATCAGCTGCTTTCTTTCTTCTGCTGGTACTGAGCTGCGTGTTCTGCTTGTCGCTCTGCCCGTCAATCATTTAAAAGCCTCCACAGCAGCTGTCTTTTTGTTTCACAGCCTTGTCTGGCGGGACATCAAATTGTGGCTTGTTCAGAGAGTGGGGCCCTTGTTAAAGTCGAGGGTCGGATGAATTCAACCCAATATCAACAAATTCTTCAGGATAATGATGATAATGTTCAAGGATCAGTCACAAAGTTGAAGTAACGCAGGGGTTGGATATTCCAACAAGACGATGACCCAAAACACAGTTGGAAATCTACAAAGGCATTCATGCAGAGGGAGAAGTACAATGTCCTGGAATGGCCGCCACAGTCCACTGACTTGAATATCATCGAAAATCTATGGGATGATTTGAAGCAGGTGGTCCATCAAATTGAACTGAACTGGAGAGATTTTGTAATGAAGAATGGTCAGAAATACCTCCATCCAGAATCCAGACACTCATCACAGGCTATAGGAGGACAGTGTCGAGAGGCCAAAAGGAGGCTCAACTAAGTATTGATGTCATTTCACTGTTGGGGTGCCCACATTTATGCACCTGTCTAATTTTGTTACGATGCATATTGCAAATTTTCTGTTAATTAAATAAACTTAATATCACTGCTGAAATACTACTGTCTCTATAAGGCGTGTCGTATATTAAAAGGAAGTTGATACTTTGAAAGCTCAGCCAATGAGAAACAAAAATCCAAAGAATTAACTTTTTTCATATGACTGTAGCAGCAGCAGCCAACCCAGATCATTTTCATTTAGAAACTCTGTTTTTTTTTAAATGAACACATAGTAATATGAACATAATTTAAAAGAAAAATCTTACACTGACACACTTTAATGAATAAACCATAAGAGAAGAAAAATGGCGAGCAAATTAAACAATAAGATCAGTTAGAAATAAACAAATGGCTCACTGACAGTGACAGGAAAAGCAAGTTGGAATGAAAGATTGCAGTCACAGGGGTCCCTGAAAACCGAACTTGAGGACTGCCATCCTGGCACTTGGCCTACAAACTGCCACTTGTTTTTCTTCCTGCAGCATAATATTAGAACACAATAAGTGGAAAAGCTTACCATTCGTTGCTGCCCTCTGAAGTCTCTCAATTTCCTTTACACCTTTCTGAATCCTTAACGTGGCCCACTGGCAAACAAATGAAGAACGTGTTTTTAGTTAAAGCAGGTATGTCTAATGAATTCAAAAATAAACAAAACTCCCCTAAAGCACATCAAACAGGGTACCTCTAGAGTCTTCACTAAAATCTTCATGTACATCTCATTTATGCCCAGAGAGATGCCAAACATTGCGGGCACCAAGATCAGCACGGCTACAAGTGTCAGCCATACGGACAATACATTGTAGGCCGCTTTTCCAAACTCATCCATGTCTTCTTCATTAAAGGTGTCCTAGGCGGGTGGTGCTGATTGTCTTATATGGCCTACAGTTGGCATTTAGGGGGTGGAATACAAAACAAAACAGTTAGCATGGGGTATATAACGGGCAACAAGCAAAGTGTTAACCTAATCTTAGGGGAGCATGATTATAAAAAAAATGAATAACTGACAATTATTGCCTTTGATATTATAATTCTGATTACAGGTATCACCTTGTGATTCATGGAGGGTTTGGGGTGCGGACCCCTGTTCCCATCCTCACCTTCTACAGTACTGTTGACCACAAGCCTGACTAATAACATACAGTCGATTATTTAACAAATTCAAGAAAAATGAAGTATATGCAGTTATATATTATAAAGGATTTCTCCTTTACAAAAAAGGGGGGGACCCCCTCCACAGCCCACCCCCAAGTGTTTCTGAAATAACTCCAAACCGACAGACGTCATTGGCGCCCATACAGATTTATTCCGTAGTTAACAAAAATCAGAGTTTTCTTTGGAGTTTTGATTCAACAGAATATTTTAAATAATAATACAAGTGACCATTTAAATGGACAAAAATGATGGGACCCTCAACCTTATAATTTTGTTGCAGAACATTTAGGAGGCCATAACTGCACAGAAGCAACTCCTGGAGCTCTCCATGAGACTTCTGCACCTGTCCGCCAGTAGTTTGGCCCACTCGTCCTGAGCAAACTTCTCCAGCGGGTCAGGTTTGAAGGGGGTCTTCTCCAGACTGAATGTTTCAGTTTTTTTCCATAGATGTTTGATTAGATTCAAATCAGGGCTCATAGAAGGTCACTTCAGAAAAGTTCAACGTTTTGTTCTTAGCCATTCTTGGGTGCTTTTTGCTGTGTGTTTTGGCTCCTTATCCTGTTGGAGTATCCATGACCTGCCGCTAAGACAGAGTTTTCTGACACTGGGCACTGGGTTTGGCTCCTTGAGATTTTACTGTCTGCGGTGGGCTGGCACCCTGCCCGGGATTTGTTTCCTGCCTTGCGCCCTGTGTTGGCTGGGATTGGCTCCAGCAGACCCACGTGACCCTGTAGTTAGGATATTGCGGTGTTTTGATTTGGGAAAATGGTTCAAGGGATTAAAACATAAGTAGGCAAAAATCAGAGAGAAGAGGTCCGTTACTTAAATAAAATTTACTTATTCAATTATAACATATAAATACATATGAATGGGTTATAGAAATAAATATATATGCTTAAAGAGACAAACTTATACTTACAATAACATACATACATACAGTAACATACATCAAAAGACCCAGAGCCATCATCCTAGACCAGTAGACTGAGGGAGCCCGCATGTCAGTCTCGTCAGAGGATCAACCCCGTGTGCCTTTTATCAGATACCGGGTGGTTGCGCCTTTCCTCACGGTTGAGCGTCCAAAGAAACTGAGGGCGGAACCTTCCCTTATATACTAATTAGGTGTCCTTGCCCAAAAGCGGCCTACGTGGAAGCAGTGTATGCAGAAGTGATCAGTTTCAGCACACAAACCCCCCTTCCACGGGACACGGCGCTATGTTTTTCTTCTACTCGGCCTTGAGACTAGTGCCGGATACCAGAAGACACAGTAATATGCTTACATGTGAAAAAAGCCTCTTAAAGTGAAAAACAACTCCTTACATAGCCTTGGCTGTATCTTTAGAACATTCCCGGCTGTTTTTCCCCAAAACATTAGTTTCTATAGCTGATTCTGCGCTGAAGCGACTAACGCCCATCTGCTCTCTTTATTTCACCTTTGCTTTTTACAGAGAAAAATCCTTCCATTACATGCAGGTTGGATAATGGATGGATTTTATTGTTCTCTACAGACACTCAAGGCTCCCCATGGCAGATGCAGCAAAGCTGCCCCAAAACGTAAGCGAGCCTCCTCCAAGTTTCACAGTAGCTATGGTGTTCTTTTCTTTGAAAGCTTCATTTTTTTCGTCTGTGGGTGCAGAGCTGATGTGACTTGCCTAAAAAGGTCCACTCTTGTCTCATCTGTCCAAATGAAATTCTCCCAGAAGCACTGTGGCTTGTCAATGCGCATTTTAGCAAATTCCAGTTTGGCTTTTTTATGCCCACATGTGCCATCCATCACAACGCTTAACAAGTGTCAGATGATCTGGAGTTCAGAATAACTTCTATTTCTCAATTTTTATGGAAGCTGCTGCAAACGGAAAAGAAATGCATGCACACTATTTTAAAAGATGTTGTCTGGGATCAGATTTCCAAATATGCTTGTAAGAGTCAATCTTAGAAAGTTGAAGTTTTGAGTTAAACTCATATTAATGTTTGCTTAATTAAAATAGAATATAAATTTCTTCCATAGTCATAGACAATGGTATAGTCTCATCCCCCTATAAGTTAGGAAGAGACAGAACTTTCTTTCCATAACTGAGACACAGTGTGATATGAGTCAATTGTGTTCAGAGCAGGTCCCAGTAAACAAGGACTTGTAAGAACCATTTTCAACTCAGAAATGGGGTAGGCATACAGTTTTCTGAACGTCGTCATTTTGAAATGGTTCAGAAACGTTTTATGAAGCGATTTGTAACGATTTGAAATGTAACAAGATTTAAGCTTTGAACAGCATTTTTTCTGTTTTTACTTTGAATTTTAACTAAAACTTTTAAAAAATAAAGATATTTTGTCTGTGGAATTATTTTGGTGCGTCAGGCTTTTGTTGAATCCCAATTTTTAAGTTAGAGCTGCTGAACTTTGGTAATTTTGGAAAAACGCAGCTACATGCTTTTAGCACTTATTTAATCCTAGGATGTGCGTTTCTCCAGCATGCTCGAGTACGACATTCATTTGCTGTTTAGAGCAGTTTGTAACTGGGAAAAAGCGTAATCTCCGACAGAATGGGAGTACTAAACGGAGTGAAATAATCGTCACTTTCCATGATTAGTAAATCAAGGCAGTCACAATGGCGATTAATACATGATTAATTAAGCAGCTCTACCTAATCTTGATTTTGGTTAAGCAACATAAAATATTAAAATTATCAATTGCATATATGGGATTTTCAACAAACACTATTACATACCAAGGGTCTTTAGAGACCTGGCATATACAGGTGCCGGTCATAAAATTTGAATATCATGACAAAGTTGATTTATTTCAGTAATTCCATTCAAAAAGTGAAACTTGTATATTAGATTCATTCATTACACACAGACTGATGTATTTCAAATGTTTATTTCTTTTAATTTTGATGATTATAACTGACAACTAATGAAAGTCCCAAATTCAGTATCTCGGAAAATTTGAATATTGTGAGAAGGTTCAATATTGAAGACACCTGGTGCCACACTCGAATCAGCTAATTAACTCTTAAATGGTCTCTCAGTCGAGTTCTGTAGGCTACACAATCATGGGGAAGACTGCTGACTTGACAGTTGTCCAAAAGACGACCATTGACACCTTGCACAAGGAGGGCAAGACACAAAAGGTCATTGCTAAAGAGGCTGGCTGTTCAGAGCTCTGTGTCCAAGCACATTAATAGAGAGGCGAAGGGAAGGACAAGATGTGGTAGAAAAAAGTGTACAAGCAATAGGGATAACCGCTTGTACCCTGGAGAGGATTGTGAAACAAAACTGTGGGGGAGATTCACAAAGAGCGGACTGCAGCTGGAGTCAGTGCTTCAAGAACCACCACACACAGACGTATGCAAGACACGGGTTTCAGCTGCCGCATTCCTTGTGTCAAGCCACTCTTGAACAAGAGACAGCGTCAGAAGCATCTCGACTGGACTGCTGCTGAGTGGTCCAAAGTTATGTTCTCTGATGAAAGTCAATTTTGCATTTCCTTTGGAAATCAAGGTCCCAGAGTCTGGAGGAAGAGAGGAGAGGCACAGAATCCACGTTGCTTGAGGTCCAGTGTAAAGTTTCCACAGTCAGTGATGGTTTGGGGTGCCATGTCATCTGCTGGTGTTGGTCCATTGTGTTTTCTGAGGTCCAAGGTCAACGCAGCCGTCTACCAGGAAGTTTTAGAGCACTTCATGCTTCCTGCTGCTGACGAACTTTATGGAGATGCAGATTTCATTTTCCAACAGGACCTGGCACCTGCACACAGTGCCAAAGCTACCAGTACCTGGTTTAAGGATTGGTTCTTGATTGGCCAGCAAACTCGCCTGACCTTAACCCCATAGAAAATCAATGGGGTATTGTGAAGAGGAAGATGCAATAAGCCAGACCCAACAATTCAGAAGAGCTGAAGGCCATATCAGAGCAACATGGGCTCTCATAACACCTGAGCAGTGCCACAGACTGATCGACTCCATGCCACGCCGCATTGCTGCAGTAATCCAGGCCAAAGGAGCCCCAACTAAATATTGAGTGCTGTACATGCTCATACTTTTCATGTTCATACCTTTCAGTTGGCCAACATTTCTAAAAATCCTTTTTTGCATTGGTCTTAATTGATATTCTAATTTTCCGAGATAATGAATTTGGGACTTTCACTAGTTGTCAGTTATAATCATCAAAATTAAAAGAAATAAACATTTGAAATACATCAGTCGGTGTGTAATGAATGAATCGAATATACAAGTTTCACTTTTTGAATGGAATTACTGAAATAAATCAACTTTGTCATGATATTCTAATTTTATGACCGGCACCTGTATACATATATTCAGTATTCTTATATGGTTTATACTCGCGTATAAGTCAGGCGTTATCGATCATAAAATCAGACCCCAACTTATACGCCCGTTCAAGAATACGAAACTTACATTTTTTTTTGTCACATCTTCTTGCCTCCTCCAATCTCGCACCAGTGTCTCAGACGCATCAAATTTTGTTGCAGCGGCGCAGTTACCAACTTCTTTCGCTACTACTACGACGTTTAATTTAAAACCAGCTTCATATTTTCTTCTGGTCGAACGCTCCATTGTAGATAAGGGGTGCTCTTACGATAAAGATGTTCAAGAGTGCGAGATATAAAAGACACAAATCAGTGCAAACGTCATTTTGGGATAGTTCGGGTATTACCGTGTGGTCACGTAGGCATAAGAGAGACAGAGAGAGGGAGAGGTTAGGAGCACACTCTGATACAGTGCAATGCCGCACTCGCATAGAAAAAAAAGGATGTGTGCTCCGTGGTTACTCTCTCAGGCGGGCGTTAACATATCGTAATCTCTTGGACCAACAGCGTGAGTTTTCTGCATTCAACTTATACGACCAACATTATAAAATACCAGAAATGATACAATAAAATCAAGTCTCAACTTATCCGCGAGTATATACGGTATTCATTTCTTGATAAATAATCAATTTGCAAATCTTTCTGAAATCATGTTTTTACTTTGCCATTATGGGTTATTGAGTGTACCTTAATGGGCGAAAATGGCAAATGTATCCAGTTAAAAGATAAATCTATAGCAAAATAAAGAATGCAGAAAGTGAAGGGGGTCTGAATGTTTTCTGATTCCACGGAAGAAGAGATTTGACAAAGGAGAGGAGACCATTCAGTCCATCAAGCCTGTTTGTTTAGCTAATACCTGAGCAGTCCATAGGCAAACACTCAAAAACAATCTTGTTTAAGTTTAACTGAAAGCAAGATACGGTAGAAACTTATCTTAAAAAAGGCAAGTCAAAAATTATCAGCCTATAAAACTAAATATGAATGCTTCCAAAAAATGTATAATCATGTTTTACCTGGAATTCTACTCTATAAAGCAAACTTTCAGATAGATAGATGTGAAAGGCACTATATAATAGATAGATAGATAGATAGATAGATAGATAGATAGATAGATAGATAGATAGATAGATAGATAGATAGATAGATAGATAGATAGATAGATAGATAGATAGATAGATAGATAGATAGATAGGATAGAATAGCATAGTAGGGATAGATAGATACTTTATTAATCCCAAGGGGAAATTCACAAAGAATTGCCCTTGAGGGCAACAAAGAAGAGATGTAAGGGATATTTTAGTCACTTCTTACCTTGAACCGATTTTCAAATCCCAGTCTGATCTGACATCGGCCATTACCGGTTCATTTGTTTGCTGACACAGATTTTGATTTCAGCAGCTCCCTCTTAGTAAATAAATAACTCAGGTGTGCACCTGAAACAGTGTGACCTGGAGCTATTTATAGATGTCTTTAAACAGGGGGATGAGTGGCATTACACAGAATAACCCCTCTTTAGAACACATGGAGCTGTGATGTCATCGGTAAGCTTGGAGCCCATTGGCTGTTCTAAGTGATGATCCTCACTCAGGCTTCTCAGACCTGCCCTCCCAGTCATGACGACACTGCAAAGTTGGCTTGCTCAAAGGTAAACAGACACAAGTCAAATCAAGTTGGGGAGCATGCATTGGTACAGTGTGTTACTGCACCTACCACACGATGAAACAACTCGGGATCCTGGTTGGCAACACCCCAGGCAGACATGCGGTCCAGTGCCACCCTCTGGAAATGACCATCTGTCTCCTGCAGCCAGGTGTTACCTGGGTATCCCCTTGGCCTGGTCCAGGCACTCACCCTTGGGGAATCACGCCACATGGCCATAGTGCCGTAACTGATGCAGGTAATGTGCCTCATTTGGAAAAGCTTCTTAGATTGTGAAATTTCCATCAATCAACATTCACAAAGCACCCACACTTTTATTTTACGAGTGATGAATGAGAGGCTTATTTTTTACTTTTAACTTCATAGAAGTGTGGTTTTTAAAAAGCATTTTTAATATAGATGTTTTTGTTCGCTTCCCGGGTCCTCCCTGCGTGGAGTTTGCATGTTCTCCCCGTGTCTGCGTGGGTTTCCTCCGCGCTCGGTTTCCTCCCACAATCCAAAGACATGCAGGTTAGGTGGATTGGCGATTCTAAATTGGCCCTAGTGTGTGCTTGGTGTGTGGGTGTGTTTGTGTGTGTCCTGCAGTGGGTTGGCACCCTGCTCAGGATTGGTTCCTGCCTTGTGCCCTGTGTTGGCTGGGATTGGCTCCAGCAGACCCCCGTGACCCTGTATTCGGATTCAGCGGGTTGGAAAATGGATGGATGGATGGATGTTTTTGTTCATACTTGCCCCTCAACAACCTGTAAGTGCATGTATATTTAAATGTATGCAGTATTTAACTGCCAATATCCATTAATTGAATCAATGTGTGACAATAGATATATTTTGTTAGACAAATAGTGAAAATTACTTTAAGTTAAGCTTTGTTTCAGAGAAGTGCACTACAGAACGTGAATATGATGGCTTGTAATTATCAGAAGCATTTTATTTTCTTTAATGGCGTATTATCCTATATATAAATGTCTAAACGTGGAAGTGTACTTGTCTATCTGTCTGGCCCGGAAGTGCAAGGCTACAGCATGAAGCCGAAAGAGCCGGCAAGGTGGCCACAAGGTAATGAGTCAGAAGAAGAAAGAAGGACGAAGCTACAGCATGAAGCTGAAAGAAAGGGACTCCCTCGTCAAAGTGAAACCGCCAACGAAAGACAAATCAGCTTAGCTGCTGATAGACAAGGGGGTGCGAGTGGATCGGCAAAATGAAACCTCCGAGGAGAGAGAAACTCGCTTAGCCGCTGATAGACTAGGGAGCGAGCGTGTCCGCAAAACAAAACCGCTGACTCTGCATTTCAAATGGTTTTTCTGATGATTTCAATAGTTTCTAGGAGCCCGAACTTACACAGCTGGTTTCATAATAATATTAAATTTAATAATACTACTTTACATTTATATAGCCCTTATCTCGTTACTCAGACTACACTTCACGTAGTGCGTGGAGAGCCACTTTAACCACCACCACTGTGAGAAATCCACCTGGAGGAAGTGACGGTAGCCATTTTTGTGCCAGTATGTTCACCACACATTAAATGTTAGATGATGAAATTTTGGGAGAGATAACCAATTAGAGACATGGGAGGATTAGGGGGGCAGAATAACCAGGCCATGGAGGGCTATCTAGCCTGAACATTGGGATATGCCCTGCTCTTTAGAAACGATGCCCAGGGATCTTTTATGACCACAAAGAGTCAGGACCTCGATTTTTTATCTCATCTGAAGAACACATGATAGTTATAATTGAATACTAACCCTCACCTATTCAGTTTCTGTTCTCGGTACTCAAATGTGGCACTTGGTGCCACGGCCCACCTGCCAAGCTGTTTTGCCCGCCTATGGTAAAGTCATCCTTGATGGAGGATCGCAGGAATCATGGGAAAGAGGGGTCCTTTCATCGGATTGGCTGGCCCAGCACTGCTTCAGCCGTGGAATGGCCAAATGGAGGAGACAGCTTGATGGATGAGGTCTCCAGGACTCTAAAAATATCCAAATCTTATTATGTGATATCATCTACTGTTAAATTCTGCTCCGTACTTCTAAAATTTGTATTTTTATGCTGTATTGAGGATTTGTTCTGTTCTGTGTATTGTATTGTATTGACCCCCTTCTTTTGACACCCACTGCACACTCAACCTACCTGGAAAGGGGTCTCTCTCTGAACTGCCTTTCCTGAGGTTTCTTCCATTTTTTTCCTACAAGGTTTTTTTGGGAGTTTTTCCTTGTCTTCTTAGAGAGTCAGGCTGGGGGGCTGTCAAGAGGCAGGGCCTGTTAAAGCCCATTGCGGCACTTGCTGTGTGATTTTGGGCTATACAAAACTAAGCCGTATTGTATTGTATAACACCACCATATTTAGAGCACAGTCTCCCCATCACTGCCACATTTGGACCACGAGATTAGCGCCCCCTGCTGGCCTCACCAACAACTCTTCCAGTAGCAACCCAAGCTTTTCCCAGGTGGTCTCCAATCTAAGTACTGGCCGGGCCTGCCCATGCTTAGCTTCAGGTGGATGACCTGTTCTGAAGTGCACATGATATGATGAATAAACACTTTCTCTATACATTTTATTAGGTAAAAAAGTTGGTTTTTATGGGAATTTATTTTAGTACTTTTACAGTCATAAAGCTGGAGGTGGCAGAGTTAGATGTTAAGATTTGCATTAGGTGTGACAAGGATGGACAGGATTAGAAATGAGGATCTTAGAGGGTCAGCTCAGGTTGGACGGTTGGGGGACAAAGTCAGAGAGGCGAGATTGCGTTGGTTTGGACATGTGCAGAGGAGAGATGATGGGTATAATGAGAGAAGGGTGCTAAGGGTAGAGCTGCCAGGGAAGAGGAGAAGAGGAAGGTCTAAGAGAAGGTTTATGGATGTGGTGAGAGAGGACATGCAGGTGATGGGTGTGACAGAGCAAGATGATGAGGACAGGAAGATATGGAAGAAGATGATCTGCTATGGCAAACCCTAACGGGAGCATCCGAAAGAAGAAGAAGAAGACGACGACTAGTAAGTCTACAGAATTTCATTTTGTTAATATAAAATGAACAGGTTACTGTGGTTTACAGATAAATTATAAAAATTCCAAAGTTAATACTTTAATATAGAAGAGCTTTGTGTAAAAGCTTTATAAAGATATAAAGAATGAGGGAAAAAGAGGGAGCAAAAAAAAAAAAAAATCAATCAGAATCGGTATCCCAATTAGCCAATCCAGTAACTGGATATCCATGATGGATATCAGCCTTAATAAAACCTGATCAGAGCATCCCTAGTGCAGCATCAATGGACCCTTTGCCAAGACCAGACCCTGCCATTATCCCTCCTCTTCCACCATACCTTACAGATGGCACTATGCATTCCAGAAGGTAGCGTTCTCCTGGCATCTGCCAAACCCAGATTCGTCCATCAGACTGCCAGTTAGTGAAGTGGGATTCATCTCTCCAGAGAACACATTTCCTTCGCTCCAGAGTCCAATGGTGGCATGATTTGCACCACTCTAGCTGGTGTTTGGCATGACACATAGTGATCTTGGGCTTGTGTGTTTCTCAAACACTTCCAATAATGCCCACTAGAGGGGGATATCACTATCAAACCCCGGCTAGTAAGAAGTTCAAGCACGGACTATTTATAAAAGATTTATTCATCACAAAAAAAAAAAAAGCATTCCATTCACAACCAACACAAAAGGCAAAATGGATTTGCCTGTAAAAAGAAGGCAATCTGAAGGGGGTTCCATTCCAAAAGTAAGAGCAAAACACAGCGCAGGTCAGAAAAATCCAGAAAAAAAGGGGCATAAAGAATTTACAAAAGCACAAAAATTCACCAACTTCCACAGTGCATTCTCAATGAACCATCAGGAACTGCGGAAGACCTTCTGTACACACTGCACTAAAACAGCCAGGGAAAGCAGATGGGTAGCTGCCCTAAACCTTTGTTGTGTGTCCAGCCATTTATTTCACAACAGCTAGACATTAAAGGGGCTATATAACAGACAAACATGAAAGATACTATACAAGTAGATTGTCAATGTTAACTTTATTTATATAGCACATTTAAAACAACATAGGAATGCTGTGGCCAAAGTGCTTTACAATAATAGAATAAAAGAAAAACATACAATTAACATGAACAACCTAAATAGAAATAAAATAAATGAACATAAATAAAATAAATAGAAGTAATGTTACATAATCACAATGAGGAAACCATCAGTATTACTGAAGGTCACGCAAAGCAAGTGAATAGTAATGAGTTTTTAATCTCATTTTGAATTGTAGACAACTCCTTTGTGTGACGAGGTAAAGAGTTTCACAGGTGATGTGCCCTTAGTTTGACACTCGGTACGAGGGACAACAAGAGACAACTGACCAGAAGATCTAAGCACTCTGGATGGCTGGTGTAAAGCACACAATTCAGATAAACAGGCAGGAGCCGAGCCCATGTAAAGATTTAAAAACTAGCAACAAGATTTTAAAATCAATTTGAAAACGGACAGTCAGCCATTGTAAAGAAGCTAATATTGGAGAAGCAGAATCAGACTTTCTTGCCCCAACCAGGAAGCGAGCGGCAGCACTCTGGACCAACTGTAACCTGCGTATCAGAGATTTGCTAATCCCAGAATACAGAGAGTTGCAGTAATCGAGGCGAGAGAAGATAAAAGCAGGAGTAGCTTTCACAAGATCCCTAGAAGATATAAAAGGCTTGATCTTACCTAATAGACGAAGCTGGAAAAAGCAACTCTTGACTACAGAATTAACTTGTTTCTCAAAAGAGAGGTTATTGTCATGTCAAAAATAACACCAAGATTGCGTACTTGAGGTTTGCAAAAGACAGAGAAAGAGCCGAGAAGACCAATTTTGGACCTACTATAAGCACCTCCATTTTATTTTGATTCAGATCAAGAAAATTATTAGCCATCCAGGATCTTAGTTCAGAAAGACAGTTGTGCAGATTGATATGAAAGGCGCCATACAAGAGTCAGATCAGCATGAAGGTGCCACGTAACAGGTAGACAGAAATATAAAAGACATTAAATAGCAGACTAATAATTTAAAAGAGCTATCGCTTCAACACTGAACTGTACAAATACTGACAAACTCTACCTAGATGTCCATCTTACAAACCATGTCACATGGGAGCTGGAGACTTTCCCAGCATGCATTATATGTTTTATACATATACAGTGTGTGTATATTTTATACATACATATATATACTACAAGTCAAAAGTCTGGACACACCCAGAATTGTTCATGTTTTTCATGTAAATGGATACCTTCTTTTTAATTAAGATACCATTTAATTGATTTAAAAATACAGCGAAGACATCACTGAATAAAATGTGTTATTATTAGTGTTTAAGGGTAATCACTGCTTAAGTGACTGATTTTGACCATTTTATTCACATTTGAGCACCATGCCCCATTTTCAGCAGCCATTCCTTCAGTGTACGCGCTGCTGGTAGCCCCGCGCGCTCCTGTCTGTGTAGGGTCCCCACGTTCTCCCCTTGCTCAGATTTTGGATATCTTACGGATTTTGCACCGGGTACTCCGGTTTTCTTCCTTCGCCCACCCACAACATGAGGACTGTAAAAAGTGAAAGTGATGGTCTGGCGTCCCGTCCGGAATTCCTGCTTCGCCGCGGATGCCGTCATGATGGGCTCCGGCTCCGGCTGTCTGCCCCCGAGTTGTGTTAAGCAGGTGGGTAAATTTTATGGATTTAGTGAGCGTCTTTCGAGAAGGCGAAAAGAATCGGCAAGTTAAGCGCGCAGCAGGATTCGATTGCGCCTGGCATTACGAAATATGGGGCCGCCACGTTTGTTACGAAAAGATTCGTTGAGTCTCCAACATGTCGGAAACTTAAAGAGAAAAGAATCCTGTAATAGCCTGACTGGACTGTCTAAGGCACTGGTTAAAATTCGAAAATCTCAGCAGTACCTGGAATCCGTAGCACGCGCGACAATCGACATCTTAAGGAAAGAAAACAAGCCGCCACACCCCTTTCAGACTTAACTTAACTACATGTCACAAAAATTTGGCCCACAAAATCTTTCCTAATCTTTGACTGTCATTTTTCTCGTTCTGACAGAGACACACTACGATTGAAAACACACAAACTCTCTTGAAGGCATTCCGTCCGTACGTTCGTTTCCAGGAAAGGGCCGCAAAAATGCACTAAATTAGCACGTCGGACAACTGACCTGGGCTCCACGGGAGCAAAGCTCCTGCCCGAATCCGCACGGGTCCCCTCACCGTGGCTCTTGAGCACTTGTGAAGAAGCTTCACTCCTCGTCTCTATTTGTGGTGACCTCTGCAATCAGAGCAGAGTCCAAAACACTGAAAGAAAAAAAAAAAAAGAAGGGGAACGAAGTTAGGACTGACTCATAAATTAGCATTTGGCGCCACCTAGCGGAAACTTGCAAAAACTCAACCATCGCCTTTTCTTTTACCACGCAAAATGCAAAACGCCGTCGGATATAACAGGAATGAATCGGAAAGACTTTCGTGAGCCACGTCCTCTCGTCCAGCATTATTACCTGACCTCACGAATGCCTGAATTGTCACGATTTCCCCCAAACACCCGTCCATCTTGTGGAAAGAAGAGTTGGAGGCAATCATATTATATTGCACCTGGTTTTGGAATGTGACATCCAACAAGGTCATTTAGGTGTGATGCTCAAGTGTCCACTAACGTTTGGCCAAATACTGTAAATTCTACTGTAAAAGCCCATCTAAGAGATGCTTAGCAATGCATTCAAAGCCTCGACTTGCTCTCCTGTTGCTGTGTCTGTATCTCATACGGTATGCCAGTTTGATAATTGTTTTTTTCTTGCTGTTATGGTGGATTATTGTCTGTATCAGGGGTCCCCAATTCCAGTCCTGGAGGGCCACAGTGGTTGCAGGTTTTCATTCTAACCCTTTTCTTAATTGGTGGCCTGTTTTTGCTGCTAATTAACTTCTTTTGAATTCATTTTAATTGATTTACTCTTGAAGATTCAGACCTCCTTGTTTATTTTTCCTTAATTAGCTGCCAAACAATAATGAGATACAAACTGAACTAAAACAACTGGTGTCCATAATACAATATCTCAAAATAAAGAAAGATGAAGGTCTCAGGGATGCTGATCTGCTCAGGTCCCCAAAAACATTTTAACGGTGCTCTTAGAAAAGAGAAAATCAACAATTTCGGAAATGTCTGCTATTGCACATTGAGAGCCGCAACAAGTCATGAAATTAAAGAATGAGTTTAATTAATGATAAGACTCTGCACCATATCAAGCAACTGGTTGGAGTATGAAGCCCTGACTTAGTTGGTCTTCTGTTGGCTCCCTCACTTCACATTTCATTTCTGGTTGGGTGCCGTTTTAAGGAAAGAAATGAAGAAATTCAGAGGAACAAATCTTAAAAAAACACGTCAATTAAAATTAATTCAGAAGAAGTTAATTAGCAGCAAACACGGGTCACTAATTAAGAAAATGGTTAGAATGAAAACCTGCAGCCACTGCAGCCCTCCAGGACCGGAGCTGGAGATTCCTGGTCTATATCAGTGGCCCCCAACTGAAAGAAATGTAACCAATGGCATCTGAAATTGAATAAGTTGCCTTTGATAAAGTTATTGCATTTTTCATTATTTCAAATAATTACTTAAAGCTTAGGTGTATGTTTTATAGACCTGGGGTTCCTAACCTAGTCCTTGGGGGCTCCTAAAACTGCCCAGGTTTTTGCTTTCTCCCAGCAAAACTGTACCAGGAAATCAATAATGGTGGGCCCTATATGATCCTTGGGTGCACAATTTGATGGGCCTATTTCTATAATAATAATAATACTTTATATTTATATAGTGCTTTTCTCACTACTCAAAATGCTTTAGTGAGTGGGGAGCCATTTCAACTTCCACTAATGTGTAGCGTCCACCCAGCTGCTGTGCCATTTATTGCACCAGTACACTCACCACACAATAGCTGTTTAAGTGGTGAGAGAGGCCATGGTGGGCAATTTTGCCTGGAAATTGGGATACACCCTGCTCTTTATGAAGGAAGCCCAGGGATCTTTTATGACCACAGAGAGTCAGAACCTCGGTTTTATGTCTCATCCAAAGGATGGTGCCAATTTTACAGCACAGTGTCCCCGTCACTGAATTGGAGTATTGGGATACCATCCACAGTGGCTGCAGGTTTTCATTCTAACCATCTTCTTCATTAGTGACTAGCTTTTGCTGCTAATTAATTTTTTTTGCCTTAATTTTAATTAACTTCACTCAGGCCCTTTTGTTATTTCTTTTTCCTTAATTAGCAGCCAAATAATATCGAGACACAAAACAAGCCACCACATGAGAAGGTCACCTGTGCCCGTCACACAATATCTGAAATTAAAGAAAGATGAAAGTCTCACTAACGCTGATCTCTCAGGTCACCAAAACATTTTGATGATGTTCTTAAAATAACAAAAAATCAACTATGGCAGAATGAGAGCAGCAACATGCCGTGTAATTAAATAACGGGTTTAATTAACAGCAAAAATCAGCTTCTCATTAAGAAAGTGATTGGAGTGAAATTGGTTGGAGTTTGAAGCCCCAATTTAGCTGGTCATCTGTTGGCTCGTTTCACGTCTCATTTCTGTTTGGCTGTCATTTAATGAAGAAAGGAATCAATTCAGAACACAGAATCATTAAAAACAGGGCTATTAAAATGAAGGGAAAAAGAAGTAGCAAGCCCATTCTTCTGAATCCAATGTCAATTCTTCGTTCCGATATCGCTCTCATAAAGAAAATTGGAATTTTTTATGCACTGACAGCTGCTAGCTAGACTCTTCACCTTGTTCAATTCCGGCTAATGACCTTACTGCTGAATAAAATAACTGTTTTGTGTTAAACAAAGATTATAATATTGGAAATACAAAGTTTCAACAAATTATCATTAAAATATTTTAGTGCGAAAACAACAAAAAAAAAAACTGAAACTGACAGCTGGAAGAAAACTTTTGTGAAAAAATGCTCCGTTAGAGAAAAATGGCTTTCACTTTTGAATTCAGTGTCAAAAAATAAAATATTTTTTTCAATGCATACCTGTGTTATCTGAAAATGAAATTGCTTTTGCAACCCATGAATTTTAGTAATAGAGAACCATCAAATTTTACTCAGTCCCTGCCTAATAGTGCGCACAACTTTGACTGGCGTGCAAATTAAGTGAGACACTCGCAGCACCGCCCACCTACGTTGCCGCAGTGATGTGCAGCCCGCCTACGAGGAGGACGCATGCGCGGAAGCGGCGTAGCATTATGGGTAATGGGAAGTGGCTGCCGCGCTGAGGCGGAACGAAAACAACAAACATGGAGAATCTGAATGTGACAGTCCGTGTCTCGGGTTACGTGCTGGGCTCACTAGCCTTTCACCACCTCAATCATGATTCGGATGTGGTGAGTATCCCCAGGAGGATCTGGCCGTGAAGTAATCTAGTGTTTGTGGCGAGTATTTTACTGGAGTTTGGGAAGCTGCGTGATCCGGGTGTGAATTTTCGTAGGATGTGTGACTTATAAAACAAATAAGAAAAGACAAGAAACATATTAATGAAAATCTTTTCTGCCAGCACGTGACATTTACATTTTAAATTAACGACTGGTTCAGTTTCCCTTCGTCGCATTTATAAAAGTACCTCACGGTAAAAACTGAAGCCCGTAGGCAGTCAGTCTAGTTTAGTTGCAAAGGCTCTGAACTTTAAACCACCCATAATTTCTTGATCCAACTGTAGCATCTAACTCACTATGTGACATTGAGCAAGTCACTTAACCTCGCTTTGCTTTAGTTAAAAAACACCTTTTTAGTCGTAAAATTTCTTGTGATGGTGGGTCAGAAGTTTTAAGGTATCCGATTCAGACACAGCAGACGTTCAGAAAAAAAAAATTGTGAATACTCGTTTTTTGTCAGAAGGAGATAAAAATGGGACAAGGGTTTCAAAACAAACTTGATTGTTTTATATAGATAGTTAAATAGAACTTTATTTGTCAGGGGGAAATATGGCTTTTACATAAGCCCAACAAATAAATTAATTTGCGAACATATGTTACCGTCTATGGGTCAAATTCGGCATTGTGAAGAATGCCTAGGACGTCAAAGGATGAAACGATTAAAATTTCAATACATTTCCTAGGCATTCTATGCAATCCCAAATTGCAAACCGGCAAGTCGTTCTGTATAATGCTTAGGTATTTTGTGCAATGCCTAGGGAAAGTGTCAAAGTAGCACGGACGTTTCATGCATTGCCTGGAAACGTCGCGCATTCTGTAGAATATCTGCTTTCACACAATAACCGCAGTACACACGCACTAAATAAATAAATAATAATTAAAAAAACTGGCATACCCAGTTTGGCATTATATAGACGGGTTCAAAAAGGAGTCCCCATAGCATTTCATGACACACTTCTGAAAAATTACCTAGCTTAAAGCCCTCGATGGGTCAAAGAGAGGATGGGTAGCATTTATACAGTGCCTTTCGGTACTTGTGTACTAAACGGGCGGCAGTTCCTACCCATTCTAGTGTTGTGCTCCGTGGTAAAGGTGCCCTGGTTGCTTAATTTTTGGAGTTTAAATTATTAGACTGACCTACCACAACCACAAATACTAACCTTAAAGTTAGTGGGGGTGGAGCATAGTTGCCTATAGGTCGCTAATGTCAATGTCCCCTTTGGGTGCCTAATGTCAAAAACAAAAATCCGATTTGCGTCACGATAATAGAAAAGGTTACTAGCTGTCCGTTTAGTACACAAGTACCTGCTTTCTTTAGTGAACTCCTTACAGGTACTTGTACTATATAAGTTTACTTTTTTTTAAAGTTGTAATAGAAAGGGTTACATGACTTGCTAAGGGTCACTCAGTGAAGGATTGAACTGACAGCCTTGTTGAATAAATTATAAAGCCATAACCATTATGCTACACAACCTTCTTTTTTACTTTGCGCCCACCCTCACCACAACCTTTTGTCAGCTTGAAAGCTTTAGATTTTTCAGAAATTTCGATCTCCAGTTTTCAACAGATGTCATACCCTGATATGAAAAACATCAATATCTCAATGTCTGTCTGTGTGTGTATGTGTGTCACAGTTTCTTGAGGACAGACGGCATAGAGCTAAAATGGATGGATGGAAAAATAACAGACAACTGTTATGAGCTGACGAGGTGCTGGTTAGTTTTTGAACCCAAATCGTGCAGGAGAAAGAGGCACTAGAGAAGAACCCTCAAATAATGTAATTCTGCAATGAATTATGAATTCTCCTCGTCGATTGCTATTGTAATGACCTATTTTATGA
Organism: Polypterus senegalus; assembly: GCF_016835505.1. Classification (NCBI taxonomy): domain Eukaryota; kingdom Metazoa; phylum Chordata; class Cladistia; order Polypteriformes; family Polypteridae; genus Polypterus; species Polypterus senegalus. The sequence continues at coordinate 182,721,838 of NC_053160.1, forward strand.
TCAGAAAGATCAGCATCAGAGCGGTAAATAATTACTGAAATGTTAGAGAATAGTTTGGGTAACTTGGCTCCGAGGGCACAAATGCTCACGTTCAATTTTTCTTTTTTTTTTTTAGAACACAATGAGGTCAGATTAGCGTTGTACTAGTCATCGTTAATAACAACAACAACTGCTTTTTCTTTTTCCAAGGTAGAAGGTACATTCCTTGATGGGACAAACACAGCCACAAACCCCAACTATCAAACTAGATTAGAGAAGCCGTTTAACATAACATGAATATGTTCAGAATGTTTACTTGTAAGATGCTTTTCAATGTTTTCCGTGGTAGGAGACACATCCGCAGATGGGACAAGTACACTATACTTAGGCTGTTTAACATAACCTGATAATGTCTTCAGGTTGTCACAGCAAGCCCAAGACAGTACACAAAGATGTACAGAGGAGAACATATGAATTCTATACAGAGTGGCCAAATTTGCCCCCACATACCTCCTGGTGTGAATTTGCAATAAGAAGCAATATGGTGTATTCTTCTATTTAGAACTTTACTTATTTAGCATCCACATGTTTTTTGTGATTATTGGTACATGTGGTACAAGATGTTTATGTTTGCTTTTCCTCCATTTATATAATTTATTCATTAATTAATTTTCATGAATTGGACTGATATTGCAGGCACCAGTGCTGGGTGTTTACACTGTTATAAGTTACCAAGTTATAATTATGTGGTTAGATTGTTTACAACTGGATTATTGTCACTGCTTCCCTTTCAATATAATTGGGAAGCAAAGTGATGGAGTGCAGACAGTGTCTGCGTGCCAGATCCTCCCTGCATGATGTTTGCATTGATCTCACCATGTCTGCACAGGTTTCTGGGGGTCCTTTGGTGTCTTCCCACAAACCAAAGACGTGCAAATTAGTGATGTTAAATTACGTGTGCGTGTTCACTCTGTGGTGGACCGGCGCTCTACTCAGGAATTGTTTCTGCCTTGCGCCCTATGCTTGCTGGGATGGGCTCCAGCTTCCCAGCAACCCTGGTCAGGATTAAGCCTGGTTTATAAAATGGATGGATAAAGTATGTTAACATAGATTCCAATTTTTAACACATGAAAAGTGTGACAGTTGATATTCTAAGATAGTATCGGCTGTAGGAAGAGAATGGGCAAGCCCAGCTAGGAAGGAGGATGGTTTCTTATCCTGATGGGAAGCCAGAATCAAACAACAGATGGAGTAGCCAATGGTACGGAAAAATAACTTTGTCCCTGGCTGGTATGATATAATGGATGGACCAGAGGAAGCCAAGAGTTGGCAGATGTTCCATCTTCCATATGCCAGTGGTCCTTATGTGGCAACCCAGTTTGGACACCCACAGGGGTGTTTGGGAGCTGGAGATTGGAAGTGCAACCATGTTGGGGTCCCTGGGTACCAATAGAGGACAATGTCGGGGACCTTCCTACTTTCTTTAGGGCCCGGAAGTGCTTCCAGGAACACTCAACATGGCACCAGAAGCATTCTCTTAAAAGAGAGTCCGCTGCCTCACATCAAGGAGTTAGAGTTGGGAGGCAGCGGGCAACACTCAGCAGAGGTAGGAAGGAGGAAGAATTGTTTAATTTTTGTATAATTGTTGGATTTATTGTGGCTGATTCTGAAAGTGCTTGTGAGAATAAAAATCCTTTATATCAGGGGTGGGCAAATTCAGTCCTGGAGGGCTGCAGTGGTTGCAGGTTTTTGTTCCAACCCAGTTGCTTAATTAATAAACAATCCTTGTCAATTATTTAATTTCATGGCTTGTTAGTGCTTCAGCCCTGCCATGTCAAGTCATTCTCATATCCTAGATTTTTTTCCTTTCTAAGGATATCATCCAAATGATCTGCAGTCTAAAACAGATGAGTTATTCTCAGTGCTTCACTTTTTTCTCTTCACTTTCCTTCCAAGTATTTAATTAAACCCAATAGTGCATGATAAATACACACAGGTGTAAATGGAAACAAGCTAAATGGAGAAATGCTATTCTTTTGTCATTTGCATCTTATTGCTAATAAGGAGCAATTAAAAACCAAGAATACAGCTGTTCAAGACTAAAATAAGCAATAAGGGTTCAAAATCCTAATGAGCGAGACAACTAAAGTGAAGCAGAAATGTTACTTGAGAAATAATTGCTTCTTATTAAGCAATTGGGTTGGAACAAAAACCTGTAGCCACTGCGGCCCTCCAGGACTGAATCTGCCCACCCCTGCTTTATATTATTCAAATAACATGTTGTTTATTGCTGTGTCCTGAGTTTGGGGCTCACTGGCACCCTCCTGTGGTCACACTGCTTACACTAAATGTTTGATGGTTCCAGTCGTGCCAGAAAGGTGGGAATTTTATGATACTAACAGGCTTGGTTAGGTCTTAAAAAATAGGTGTTGATGGTTGATTTCATAATGCCACCTGCAGTTTGATATTATCATTGTTAAGCTTTGTCATCTATTTAAAAAGTAAGAAATGTGAATTTCCCCTTGGGATTTATCTATCTATCTATCTATCTATCTATCTATCTATCTATCTATCTATCTATCTATCTATCTATCTATCTATCTATCTATCTATCTATCTATCTATCTATCTATCTATCTATCTATCTATCTATCTATCTATCTATCAAGTGGCACCAATGCATTTGTTTAGGTGCAAGATAGTCAAGGTTGCTTGCAACTTCTAAGCAGAATTATATTTTAGAGTACAAACCAAAGAATTCAAGCTTGACTTTTAGAAATAGCACACCAGAGGCTGGTTCTCTGCCAGAATCTTATGTACACATCAATAATCGTATTTTAGGTAAGAACAGCAAAGTATATCATGCAATTTTGAGGAAAAATTCCCAACACAACTGAGAGCAATTTTTTTTAAATAGTTTATTGTGCAGCCAGCCTGACATAATGTCACAGCCTTGTTTTCCTTCAAACCTGCTCATTACATATCCAGGTTTCTCATATTCCTGATTCTTAACTCATGAAGTTAAATAAATTAATTGATTATGTTAGCCCTGCATTTAAGAAAACATAAATAACTATCTGCTTTCCCATTTCTAGGAAGGATTTCTTCTTGGTGAAGTTAAAGCAGAAGAGAAAAACAGCATCACAGACTCGCAGATAGATGACGTTCAAGTTGAATATACAATAGGTCAGTGCTGCCAATTAAACTGACACAGATGTAACTTGTAGTTTCCTAACATTAATTCATCGTGTGCTACTGTATGTTCATTTCTTAACTCTGTACTGTACTTATACACTATTGTTGTTCCCCTAAATATGTATAATCTGTTGCTTACAAAAGAAATGCATGTGTTGCTCTTGTGAGCGCTGGTCTGAACACCATCAGACAAAACACTACCACTTTACAAAACACATGTTTATTATAAGTGAAAGTCCCACACAGCACACGGTGCTCCCGCACCAATCACTCCCAACATGGGCCTCTCCCAATGTCCATGGGCAGCCTTTCTTCCCCCAGGCACTGGAGCTTCGTCCTGCTCCAGTTCCCAACTGTAAGACGGCGGCCCCTTTTAAATCCACCTGGATGTGCTCCAGGTGCTTGCTGATGACCTTCCGGCGGCACTTGCTGGTGTGGCGGAAGTGCCACACTAGCACCCGGAAGCACTCTGGGTGTCCCTGGAAGGTTCTTCCTCCACCTTCCCAGGTGTGGTGGAAGTGTTGATCTCCCTGGCTCCATGACGCTCGGGGTGCCCCCTGGCGGAGGCCACGGTGGGTTTGAGCCTCCTTGCTCTGTCCTCGTGTTCCCCTCATCATCCAGGGCGGTTGCCCCCTCGTGGCCTGGGGGACGTATAGACCACCTACCGGTCCTTTCAGGCATCCCGGCAGTGTCTGGCCCCCAGCCTCCTGCGACACTCTGTTTGCTTAATGAAAGTCCCAAATCTGATTTGCATGTGGTTAATTATGCACCACATGTTTAACAAATAATGCATTTTTTCACTTATTTAATATAAAGGTCTTGTTGCACATTATTATTTAATTAAATAAATACTCATTACATTTCCACCTAGAGAAACACAAGATCTTTTTCCCCACAACTACATTTTTCCATAGCATTATTAGTAAGACCTTTTAATAGTGGGACATGATTAGTGTGTGCTTTTAGTATTTTTCCCTGTAGAAATTAAAAGCAATTCTACCTTTTTATACTTGAAACATTATATACGTAATCTAAAATGTGCAGTGAGCATGTTCAGGGGATGAATACATCTGAGTAATATCACCATGTTCTTATTTTCAGACATTCAAAAACACATTCCTTGCCACAAAACTCAAAGGTGAGTGAAGAAATTACATTTATTAAACTTTTGGGACAAACTAAAAGTGTAAGAGAATGAAAAAATGGCATTGCATGTTGTTGAACAGTTTTCTGGCTGTTATGTACATGACCAACTAGTTTAAAGCAGTCAATATGTAACATCTGCTAAAAGCTGAATCTTTGATCTGCAGTAACATCTAAGTGGCTGCACAATATGTGGTGGTCTTCTTTTCTTCTACAGTAAGGCTTACTTTCATATATTTTACATAGTGGTAAATTATCCATTTTTCTTCTTCTTTCGGCTGCTCCCGTTAGGGGTTGCCACCGTGGATCTTCTTCTTCCATATCTTTCTGTCCTTATCATCTTGTTTTGTTACACTCATCACCTGCATGTCCTCTCTCACCACATCCGTAAACCTTCTCTTAGACCTTCCTTTTCTCCTCTTCCCTGTCAGCTCTATCCTTAGCATCCTTCTCCCAATATACCCAGCATCTCTCCATCTCTCCTCTGCACATGGCCAAAACAACGCAATCTCACCTCTCTGACTTTGTCTCCCAACCATCCAACTTGAGCTGACCCTCTAATGTCCTCATTTGTAATCCTGTCCATCCTCGTCACACCCAGTGCAAATCTTAGCATCTTTAACTCTGCCACCTCCAGCTCTGTCTCCTGCTTTCTGGTCAGTGCCACCATCTCCAGCCCATATAACACAGCTGGTGTCACTACCATCCTGTAGACTTTCCCTGTCACTCTTGCTGATACCTGTCTGTCACAAATCACTCCTGACACTCTTCTCCACCCAGCCTGCACTCTCTTTTTCACTTCTCTTCCACAATCCCCATTACTCTGTACTGTTGATCCCAAGTATTTAAACTCATCCACCTTCGCCAACTGTACTTTCTGCATCCTCACCATTTCTCTGACCTCCCTCTCATTCACACACATGTATTCTGTCTTGGTGGTCCTACTGACCTTCATTCCTCTCCTCTCTAGAGCAGATCTCCACCTCTCCGGGGTCTGTTCAACCTGCCCTGCTCCCTACTATCTCTACACATCACAATGTCATCAGCAAACATCATAGTCCACGGGGACTCCTGTCTAATCCCGTCTGTCAGCCTATCCCATCACTATTATCCATTGATACTATTAATTGCCTTGGTTGTTAAATAACCTAGGTATTGTACTCTAGATCACCGTCGTCCATTCTGTATAGTCTTGGGGTAATTTGTGCCATGTAATGTCATCTACTACTAACAAAAAACAAAATGTCTTTGGCTGCCTCAGATTTTCCTCTTCCATCACCATATACAGTATGTTTTCAGCTGCACATTTATTGTTAATCTCTGTGTCATTCATAGTTAACTGCATACCATTTCTGTAAGGTATCCCCAAAGTAAGAGCTACAAAAGTACCTACCATTTTGTATTACTGTAAATTGTTTGTTTTCACTCTAAATCAGCCATTTGTCACATGCTTATATTCCACTATGTGTATTTTCATGAATAGAGGCTGCAGTGGCAGAGGTGATTGCACCCTCAGCTACTTCAAATATCAAATCAGTAAATCAGCCCTTGTCTTATGTACTATCATTCACAGTATACTACCATAGGGCATTTTACCAGGCAAACAAAAAGTACATTTCAAAATAATTTGCAAACACAAGTGTTTTGGATTATCTGTTACACATATAGGGTAAAGTGTACATAAAGAAAGAGTAAAAGGATAGTATAGTAAAAATGATGAGCAGCCCAGGAAGGTAGTATGGAAGAATCAGAATTAGTATACAGTTGGTATGGAAAAATGGGATAAGAATACAATTGCAGATGTGCCGAAAGAAATGTAATAGAGAAGAAAAAAGTGTTTAAGGTGAAATAGAAATGTGTTCAGCAATGCAGCAATCACACTTAAGGAGGGAGCCTTTGAGAATTTAAATCATTAAGCTGGATAAGCACTTACAAAGAATTGTAAAATTGGCATTGTGAGGAGGGCAGCATTAGAAGATCTGAGAGGTTGATAAGATGCAAATAGTGACACCATAAAGTCTGTGGTGTTGAAATTAACAGCTTTGCAATATGATGGAATGCTCTAGATTGTGTGAGAAAAGTATAGAAGACTTGGGAGAATTCTTTGTCATAAACCGCAATTTGTAGGTTAGAATGTTAGAACAAATTTGATGAGAACAGGCCATTCGGCCCAACGTCAAGTCAAGCTGGGGAGCATGCACTGGTACAGTGCGTTGCTGCACCCACTACACGTCAAAACAACTCGGTTGGCAACCCCACAAGCAGACACGCGGTCCTGTCCCACCTTTCGGAAATGACCCTCTATCTGCCGTAGCCAGGTGTTACGTGGGCGACCCCTTGGCCTGGTCCAGCCACTCGGGTCCCCAACAATGAGGATTTTACGAGCCGGATCACCCTCTGGGAAACGCGCCACATGGCCTTAGTGCCGTAACTGACGCTCCCTCGCAATGCAGGTCATGTGCCTCATTCAGCCCAAAGATGCGTGTTATTCCTATTCACTTGATGATGGCCTCTAGCCATTTGAATAATAATAATAATAATTCATTACATTTATATAGCGCTTTTCTCAGTACTCAATGCGCTATCCACACGGAGGAACCGGGAAGCGAACCACAATCTTTCACAGTCTCCTTACTGCAAAGCAGCAGCACTACCACTGATAATCCATAATCCTAGGAAAAAAAGACAGTATGTTAAAAGTGGTGGCAAATTAAAACTTAAGGAGGTTTGAAGACATTATCTGATTGATGGAGAGCAAGTGTCAAAAGTAAAAAAACAAAACATTGAGAAGTACAGAAGGATGACAGAGACTTTTAATTTGATGTGTGATACTTGTTCTATGTTGTTGGCCGAGACGGTCAGAAACTTTTATTATGTTTAGTGTATTCTTATTCCAGCTCTTTATCTCTGAGAGCCAAGTATTTCTGAAATAAGATATTTTTAAAGTTTGTGACACGTTTAACACAGAATTACCACACGGCCTGGAGTTTATTTGTGACATGTGTAATTAATGTTTTTATTTTTCTCCTAATCATTTGGTATTTACTGCATTAGTTAAAGAAAACTAATTACTTTAAGAAGAAATGACTTTAATTCACATTGTGTAGTTAGTGATGTTCTTGTTTCTCATGACATGTTGTCTTTTTTTGGCTGTTTTTCATAGCTTTTATAATTCTGTCGGGGAAGTGAACCAGAAAGCCTTAAAGATGATTCAGTCCTTTGACAAACAGGTATACCAGACACCAACTTTTAAAAGTATTTTTGTATGTTATAAAAGACCATACAAACTGCCTAGCTGAATGGTGAAAAGTGTCATCTTTGTGAACTAAAGTTAATAGGAAGATGATCAGTCATGATGAGGCCCCTGTTGTAAATCCTTTCATCTTTTAAAAGTAAGAGTGTACATTTATTTGTACTTTTTAAGTACTACCTTCTTCCACCATGGACAAAATGAAATATTTTCTGGTCCAATTAGATTATTGGCCTGGTTTATGCCAGTGGGTAGAACAATGATACAGAATTATGTGCATCCAAAGAACAGTGGCGCCATGATCAACATGCTGACCTCAAATCCCACTTCTGGTCATCGCCCGTGTGGAGTTTGCACTTTCTGTAGGTGTCTGTGAGGATTTTCCTCTCAAATCTCCACAGGTTAGGGTAAATGGCACCCTTTCCTGTCCAGAGCTGCTAGGTTAGGCTGTGACATCCCCAGCCCCAAGTGCAACGCTGAATTGAATGAGGTAGATATCAGTATGTTATGTTAAGTATGTGTAAAACAGTTAATGTTCATTTTGAAAAGATTGACAGGCACTAAATGTTAGCTGCAATCAAAGGAGCTAATCTACATTTTAAATGTTAAGAGGAAAGATGTGGCCTAAAAGTCTAAGGTACTGTTTTCCAACAGAAGATTTGATTTTTCTCGGGTTCTTACAATCAAGCAGATCTTTCTAATTTATTTGATTCCATCATCTTGCATCAGTAATTAGCAGTTCCTTTTTCAAGTTTCTCTGTGCCTGAGGTTTTCAGGAGACTTTTCGCCAAGGTATTAAAAGGGAGTAGTTCACATTTCCCTTACATGATGTCACAATTGAGATGCTTGAGGATGTTGAATACAGTTGTGTTAACATTGCGGAGTGTGGCTGTAATTATTTAATTAGAAAACTTCATATAAAGACATTACCATGAAAATCAGGGAATTGCTGAAAAAGATCAGAGGTCAGCATAGTACTTAGTTATCAGTGCCTATAAAAAACAGTATTCACCCTTGGAAACATTTTCACACTTTGTTTTTATGCAGCATTGAATCACAGTGGATTTCATTTTTTTTTAATACTTGTCAACAACAGAAAAATATTATTTAATGTCAAAGTCTATCAACAAGTTTTTGCAATGTGATCTAATTATTTACAAATAAACAAACACCAGTAACGGCGCACTGCACAATAACGTACAGTGAGTACACTTGACTTGAGCATTCCTAGTTTTCCTCCTCTTTCTTTGTACGTTTAGCATTTGTTTGCTCAGAGGTTGATGCTCCCTGAGCAGGTCTTTTTTTCTCCACCCTAGCAGCCCACTTCTTCTGTCGCCATCTTTTCACGTTAAAATTGATTAAGTCAGTGTTCGTGTTGCAATTACTTAGTACGTTTTCTTTAATTTTTCACTTAAATGCTTAAGTCTTCAGTCTGCCTCAAGAATGATTTGAGATATGGAGAGGTAGGGGAAGTGATGGCGAAGGTGGTAGGGATGAGAATGGCATTCGTACACATGTGCCTCATGGCCGCCCTGCTGCCGAGAGTTGATTCTACAATAAAATGAAATAAAAAGTGATAAAAACCATCACCCCGAAAGCGGATAGTGGATGTCACGTAGTATATGTGTACCAAATTTCAGGTCAATAGGGCAAAAGGTTTCCGAGCTACAGGTGATTTAAAATCCTGGGCAGACAAACGGACAGCCACGGGTAGTAATCTTAAGAAAAGAAAATAATTAATGAATAACAATAAAATGTGAAAGCTTCCAGGTGGGGTGAATACTTTTTACAAGCACTAGATCTTGTTTAAGCTCTATGAATTCCTTCTACTAGTTATAAATACTGTTTCTTTCTGTTGGTTGCACTGTAGAATTCTTGCTCACTGAAATGCTTTAGGAGTTGCCATCATTGCACGTATTTTTGTTTTTGAAACCCAGAAAGTGATTGGATGGTACAGACAAAGACGAAACACAGAACAGGCAATGACTTTTCGGGAGCATGTTGTCCATCGGAGCCTTGAAAAGCATCTCTCAAACCAAGAACTGGTATTCTTACTGCTGACCTCGAATGTGTTTATAGGGAGCAACTCTACACATGTGCTGGGGTACGCAGTGTACAAACCTCAGGAGAGGTAAGAGCTAATTATTAGACAGGCCATTTTCAGACCCTGTTTCTCAAAAGATGTAATGGACTTGCTTGATTCAGTTGTTCATTGCAGTGATTTTGTTTTTCTTTTTTGCTTGTTTTCCTTTCTTTCATAATCTTTAAGTGTATGAAATTGATAGATAGTATTTATTAGGCTGTTATCTGTAGCACTGCTAAATTGTTCTGCACTTTCTTTGATAACCTGAAGTGCTCCAAAATACATTTGAGGGACACAATTAAATGCATATACAGGTATATATATATATATATATATATATATATATATATATATATATATATACTGCTCAAAAGAATTAAAGGAACACTTTTTAATCAGAGTATAGCATAAAGTCAATGAAACTTATGGGATATTAATCTGGTCAGTTAAGTGGCAGAGGGGGTTGTTAATCAGTTTCAGCTGCTGTGGTGTTAATGAAATTAACAACAGATACACTAGAGGGGCAACAATGAGATGACCCCCAAAACAGGAATGGTTTAACAGGTGGAGGCCACTGACATTTTTCCCTCCTTATCATTTCTGACTGTTTCTTCACTAGTTTTGCATTTGGCTACAGTCAGTGTCACTACTGGTAGCATGAGGCGATACCTGGACCCTACAGAGGTTGCACAGGTAGTCCAACTTCTCCAGGATGGCACATCAATACGTGTCATTGCCAGAAGGTTTGCCGTGTCTCCCTGCACAGTCTCAAGGGCATGGAGGAGATTCTAGGAGACAAGCAGTTACTCTAGGAGAGCTGGAGAGGGCCATAGAAGGTCCATAACCCATCAGCAGGACCAGTATCTGCTCCTTTGGGCAAGGAGGAACAGGATGAGCACTGCCAGAGCCCTATAAAATGACCTCCAGCAGGCCACTGATGTGAATGTCTCTGACCAAACAACCAGAAAGACTTCATGAGGGTGACCCAAGGGCCCCATGTCCTCTAATGGGCCCTGAGCTCACTGCCCAGCAGCATGCAGCTTGATTGGCATTCGCCATAGAATACCAGAATTGGCAGATGCACCACTGGTGCCCTGTGCTTTTTACAGATGAGAGCAGGTTCACCCTGAGACGTGACAGAAGTGAAAGGGTCTGGAGAAGCCATGGAGAACATTATGCTGCCTGTAACATCATTCAGCATGAGCAGTTTGGTGGTGGGTTAATGATTGTCTGGGGAGGCATATCCATGGAGGGTCACACAGACCGCTACAGGCTTGACAAAGGCACCTTGGCTGCCATTAGGTATCAGGATGAAATCCTTGGACCCATTGTCAGACCCTATGCTGGTACAGTGGCTCCTGGTGCACAACAATTCCTGGCCTCATGTGGTGAGAGTATGCAGGCAGTTCCTGGAGGGTGAAGGAATTGATACCATTGACTGGCCACCACACTTTACTGACCTAAATCCAATAGAACACCTCTGGGACATTATGTTTTGGTCTATCCAATGCCAACAGGTTGCACCTCAGACTGTCCAGGAGCTCAGTGATGCCCTGGTCCAGATCTGGGAGGAGATCTCCCACAACACCATCTGTCATCTCATTAGAAGCATGCACCGATGTTGTCAGGCATGTATACAAGAACACAGGGGCCATACAAAGTGCTGCGTACAATTTTGAGTTGCTGCAATTAAATTTTGGCAAAATGGACTAGCCTGCCACATCATTTTTCACTCTGATTTTTGAGGCGTCTTTGAATTCAGGGCTCTGTAGGTTGATCATTTTCATTTCCATCAAACGATGTGGCATCCTTTCGTTCCTAACACATTACCCAGTCTATATCAGTATAGATATCCAGGAGGATTTCTTTTTCCCATTGAGAGTTGATGTGTTTTCAAAGTGTTCCTTTAATTTTTTTGAGCAGTTTATATATACATACAGTGGTGTGAAAAACTATTTGCCCCCTTCCTGATTTCTTATTCTTTTGCATGTTTGTCACACAAAATGTTTCTGATCATCAAACACATTTAACCATTAGTCAAATATAACACAAGTAAACACAAAATGCAGTTTTTAAATGATGGTTTTTATTATTCAGGGAGAAAAAAAATCCAAACCTACATGGCCCTGTGTGAAAAAGTAACTGCCCCTTGTTAAAAAATAACCTAACTGTGGTGTATCACACCTGAGTTCAATTTTCGTAGCCACCCCCAGGCCTGATTACTGCCACACCTGTTTCAATCAAGAAATCACTTAAATAGGAGCTGCCTGACACAGAGAAGTCGACCAAAAGCACCTCAAAAGCTAGACATCATGCCAAGATCCAAAGAAATTCAGGAACAAATGAGAACAGAAGTCATTGAGATCTATCAGTCTGGTAAAGGTTATAAAGCCATTTCTAAAGCTTTGGGACTCCAGCGAACCACAGTGAGAGCCATTATCCACAAATGGCAAAAACATGGAACAGTGGTGAACCTTCCCAGGAGTGGCCGGCCGACCAAAATTACCCCAAGAGCGCAGAGACGACTCATCCGAGAGGTCACAAAAGACCTCGGGACAATGTCTAAAGAACTGCAGGCCTCACTTGCCTCAATTAAGGTCAGTGTTCACGACTCCACCATAAGAAAGAGACTGGGCAAAAGTGGCCTGCATGGCAGATTTCCAAGACGCAAACCACTGTTAAGCAAAAAGAACATTAGGGCTTGTCTCAATTTTGCTAAGAAACATCTCAATGATTGCCAGGACTTTTGGGAAAATACCTTGTGGACTGATGAGACAAAAGTTGAACTTTTTGGAAGGCAAATGTCCCATTACATCTAGCGTAAAAGGAACACAGCATTTCAGAAAAAGGACATCATACCAACAGTAAAATATGGTGGTGGCAGTGTGATGGTCTGGGGTTGTTTTGCTGCTTCAGGACCTGGAAGGCTTGCTGTGATAGATGGAACCATGAATTCTACTGTCTACCAAAAAATCCTGAAGGAGAATGTCCGGCCATCTGTTCGTCAACTCAAGCTGAAGCGATCTTGGGTGCTGCAACAGGACAATGACCCAAAACACACCAGCAAATCCACCTCTGAATGGCTGAAGAAAAACAAAATGAAGACTTTGGAGTGGCCTAGTCAAAGTCCTGACCTGAAACCAATTGAGATGCTATGGCATGACCCTAAAAAGGCGGGTAATGCTAGAAAACCCTCAAATAAAGCTGAATTACAACAATTCTGCAAAGATGAGTGGGCCAAAATTCCTCCAGAGCGCTGTAAAAGACTCATTGCAAGTTATCGCAAACGCTTGATTGCAGTTATTGCTGCTAAGGGTGGCCCAACCAGTTATTAGGTTCAGGGGCAATTACTTTTTCACACAGGGCCATGTAGGTTTGGATTTTTTCTCCTAAATAATAAAAACCATCATTTAAAAACTGAATTTTGTGTTTACTTGTGTTATATTTGACTAATGGTTAAATGTGTTTGATGATCAGAAACATTTTGTGTGACAAACGTGCAAAAGAATAAGAAATCGGGAAGGGGGCAAATAGTTTTTCACACCACTGTATATATATATATATAATGTGGAAGAGAAGGTCGGTGATACGGTTTGCATACTTGCAGTTGGAGATCCACAAAGGGAGAAAATGAATCGCGTATCATAAAGTAGTTTTTATTCCTAAGCTTTTAACCCCTACCAGGGGTTTTCATCAGAGGATAATGCTTAGACTTACAATGTTCAAAGGCAATGTATAGCAATAACTTATGGGGGTATCGGGGGGTTATTGAGAGTAAAGTCTTGTTTATTAAGAATAAGTTCTTCTTAAGTTTGCATATGTTGGATTTATGTCCAAGTGTCTGTTGATGGCATTCTCATTTGATAACCAGGATTCAGCCAGCTCTCTGGCCACTTTTATTATTGGCTTTAAATTTTACTTGTACGTCGTCACAATTAAATGCATGTCCTGTTGATTTAGTATGCGTATAGATCAATGATAGTGAGTCCTTTCTTCTGACGGCGTTGCGGACCGTGCACAGATTGTTCGTGGGTTTGTGTGCTATTCTGACACCTGACTTGGCCAGGATGCGTGCAGCACCTTCAGACACATTGTGGTGAGAAGGGAGTGAGTGCCAGGTGGGGTGGGGGTTCTGATTCAAGTCAATTGTTTGTTGAGTTTTTTGGCGTCTTCTGTGTAGGGTTCGATTAATGAATGTTTTTGAGTATCCATTTGAAGTGAAAAGGTGGAAGAGTATACAGGAACACCGCAACGCCGTCAGAAGAAAGGACTCGCTATCATTGATCTATACGCATACTAAATCAACAGGACATACATTTAATTGGGACGATGTACAAGTAAAATTTAAAGCCAATAATAAAAGTGGCCAGAGAGCTGGCTGAATCCTGGTTATCAAATGAGAACGCCATCAACAGACACTTGGACATAAATCCAGCATATGCAAACTTAGGAACTTATTCATTTTAAACAAGACTTTACTCCCAATAAACCCCCACCCACCCCCCGAACACATGGACCTAGCCACCCCTGCCCGTAAGTTACTGCTATACATTGCCTTTGATTCTTGTAAGTCTAAGCATTATCCTCTGATGAAGACCCCTGGTAGGGGTTGGAAAGCTCAGGAATAAAAACTACTTTATGATACGTGATTCATTTTCTCCCTTTGTGGATCTCCAGCTGCAAGTATATTATATATATATCTCTTGTCTTGTATGTATGTTATCATCCAGTTGACGTTCAGAATGTTTTCTGGTGTGCTCTTTAAAAGTAACCGACCGTTTTATCACAGAAAATTCTGTAGTATTATTTGTTTTTCATTTTAATATTTGAAAGGAAAAGAAGTTAATTAGAATTAAAAATAGGTCACCAATTAAGAAAATGGTTAGAATGAAAACCTGCAGCACTGGGGCCCTCCAGGAGCAGAGTTTGAGACCACTGATCTAACCTAATCAAAAAATGCAAATATGAAGTTAGGAACAGACTGTAGTTTATGTGTAATATATTTAAATGAGTCTGGCGTTATCCCAGAGAAGCAAGATCCAAAACCCATATACTGAGTTCATGAAAACTTCAGAAGGTTTTTTATTATACTAAAGCAAGTTTTCACGTCGCAAGGCAAAGCATTAATCTTAGCTTTTCTAAAAATACTACTCCTCTAGATAAATAGTAAAGACTAAATTTTAAAGAAAAATACTACAGTTCTTTGAGATGTATTGCTGTAACAGGATTCTTTCTAAACAGGCTTTTCCAAAAAATTCCAGTAATGGTAACCAACCTTGGAATGGCAGATCAGCATGATTACCACACATTTTCAACGACCTACACATCTCAAGGTTATAGCTGTGCGATTAAAAAGCACAGGTAAGTGAATACAGTATTACACTGCACATTCAGAAGGTATCCAGAATTAACATTTTTATTTGCAGAACAATGATATAGCTTACTTACTAGAGTCTCTTTTCTGGGTTAATATTTTTTAAACAGTTACAGTGTACATTATATTAGGTTCAGGATCCAGTGTCTTTTTCCATTAGGCTATGAAGTGATCTTAGCACACATGTACAGAGCAGGGGTGGCATGGCCTCCCAACAAGGAGACTGAGGTTGACATCCCTGGGGCTCCCAGCGTAGAGTTTGCATGTTCTTCCGGTGTTGTGTCCATGTGGGTTTCTACCAGGTGGTCAAGTTTCCTCCAACAGTTCAAAGACATACAAAGTAGGTGAACTGGCATTGCTAAATTGGCCTTAGCATGTGTGTGTCTTCATGTTTGCCCTCTGATGGACTGGCACTCTCTCCACGTGGTGTTCCTGCCTTGTGTCTGATGACTGCTGGGATAGGTTCCAGCTACCCCACGACTCTGCCCTGGATGAGGCAATTAATAAAAAAGGATGGACGGATGGATGTACAGAGTGATGTAAATTAAGTTTGAATGTTGTATTTCTTACACAAAACTTCTCTTTCTGCAGATCTAAATTTTTTAACTCTGATGGGACTTTGAAAGAAGTTTGTGAAATCAATAAAATGAGTTCATCTCTACAAGAAGAACTAAAGGTAAGAAATGTGATGTGCCTATGTTATGTATATGTGTTTAGAAAAAAAAACTTGTATGACGTACTGACGTGTAAAACAGCATGCATGAAAATTTATTATTATTAAGATCATAGTGAAACTGCAAAACAGCGTACCAAGGGTTAGAAAAAGCAATGGTGATAACAATAATATAGCATCTAGCACAAGGAATGTTTATTTTCTTATTTAAGATGTTATTTGATATTGCTTTACAGAAGACATGTAAGAAGGTTGAGGAGAGTGAACGATCAGTGGAAAAACTCTTATCAGAAGTGAAACATCTTAGAAAAATTGTAAAGGAGAAGAAAAAACTGGCCATGCAAGAAACAGGTAAATTACAACTTTTTTCTGGTACTTTCAGATCATACAAACTTTAGTTTGCCTATTCGTGTAAACCAAAAACTCTTAACACACTTAAGTTGACTCCTACACCTCTTCATTTATTTTTGAATGCGACTTAATCTGCAGGGAAAACCTGAGGGTTGGTGGCAGAATTGGCACTCCAACCACCATAAAAAAAAAAAAAAACTCCCATTGGTTCCATTCCAACTGAACTTGTGTGGTGCTGAGGTGTCATGGCTGCACTCGGATCCTAATTTGGGATCCTGAGGTGGTTTGTCACATGGTGGGTGTGGCAATGCACTGTAACAGCACCTGCTCCTAACCTGTATTACTTAAACTTGTTTAATGTGAAATTAATCAGAAAGTTTAGTTTATATACTCTGTAGTGTTTTTTGAGTGCAGAATGTAAAAGTTGCAGAATTAAAGTGGATGCAAACCATTCGTTCAAATAATTATCAGAAACGGTGTGTACAATTATGTACTCATGATATGAGACTAAAATCTCAAATAATATTTTTTGTCTGTATTTGTTGTGGATGTTCCCACATTTACATAATATGTGGGTGTGCATATCATGGTGGCATAAGGTGGGACATAACTGGTAAGTATGGAGCCAATCCATTGCAGGTTCTGCTCATAGTTACACTAACATGAATATCAGTTAAGAATTGTCAGCCAAATAGCACATCTTTGGTAGGTGAGGAAACTGAAATATTGGAATACCCACAAGTGAATGAAGTACAGTCATATGAAAAAGTTTGGCAACCCCTCTCAGTTTTGTTTGTCCTTTGATAAGCGATCCCTTGTAGTTTTCA
Organism: Polypterus senegalus; assembly: GCF_016835505.1. Taxonomy (NCBI): domain Eukaryota; kingdom Metazoa; phylum Chordata; class Cladistia; order Polypteriformes; family Polypteridae; genus Polypterus; species Polypterus senegalus. The sequence goes on from NC_053160.1 coordinate 182,738,713, forward strand.
GTCGGCCACTGGCCTTGGTCCGGTGCACACCGTACTTTCTTCGCTTTACAGTGCGCCTTCCAAACACACTTCAACATTCCTCATAATGGTGACGTCCCACATCAGATAACAATTCTTTAGTTGGTGGCTAAATTTAGACAGACAGGTTTTTACATTATTTGTATGAAAATGTGCTATATAAGTAGTTGTTGTTGTTCAACATTGAACAGACTGTAAGGGCATCCATTTTGTAGTCCCCCAGATGTTCAGCGCGATTCTGCCTTAGGCATTTCCAACACGACTTGATTTTACATGAGGACCTTAATTTCCATCCATACAAAATGATGGGAGTGCAGGAACTGACTGAGAGAGACAGGGAGAGCTGTAGAGAGTTGTGTGGCAACATTCTCCAAACCGTTCATTGAGATGCCATCGTTCTGTGACATCAGCAACGAGGCACATTTCCATTTGAATGGTTGCGTAAATAAGCAAAACTTTCGCTATAGGGCCGAAACCAACCCTCATGAACTTCATCAGAGACCCCTGCATAGCGAGCGCATGGTGCGCCGTTACAGAACTTGGCACTATAGACCCTTACTTTTTTGAGGAGGTGGGGAGCAACGGTCTGTCACTTCAGAACGTTACATTGAAATGCTAAGAGAACTTTCTGCGGCCCCAACTGGGAGCAGTGGATGTGGTGGATGCCTGGAGCAACAGCTCATACGGTGCAGAGATCCATGCAAGTTTTGAGAAGCTGATCTCCCTGCGCTGCGATGTCGGGTGGCCTTTATGTTCGCCCCGTTCAACAACAACATTTATTTATATAGCACATTTTCATAAAAAAAAAAAAGTAGCTCAAAGTGCCTTTCGATTTCTATCTCAAGTCAAAGGTATACACACACCGACCTCAAAACCTCGAAGCCCTCAAGGACACTCTTCACCACGAAATTGCCACTGTTCCCCTTGAAATAGCCGAACAAGTCAGGCAAGCGTTCAGAAATCTTCTCGAAGAGTGTATCGCTAATGATGGCCACCACCGTTCCCCTTGAAATAGCCGAACGAGTCAGGCAAGCGTTCAAAAATCGTCTCGAAGAGTGTATCGCTAATGATGGCCACCACCTTAAAGACATCATTTTTAAAACGCAGTTAACAAAATCTATTTTGTATACTCTCTCTTGTTTTTTTAATCTTGTAGCGTTTTTGTAGAATAAACGTTTGAAATGCGTTACTTCTTTTGGATAACCCTGTAGTTAATCTGTGTAAGCACTCCAAGCCTGTACATGGTGAAGAACGATACGCAAAAATAAAGGATGTTGTACCGTGTTAGCCATTATGAATGTAGTGAGAATGACCCCTTGTATTGGCTAACTAAAAAGATTACAATATGCAGGCTTTCAAGGCAACTCGGGCTGTGAAGAAGGGGCCTGAGTTGCCTCAGTAGCTTGCATATTGTAATCTTTTTAGTTAGCCAATACAAGGGGTCATTTTGCTTGATTTCAATTCTTTATTGTCGTGTATAAGTACAAGTACCATGTACAGTGGAACCTCGGTTCACGACCGTAATTCGTTCCAAAACTCTGCTCGTAAACTGATTTGGTCGTGAAGCAAAGTAATTTCCCCCATAGGATTGTATGTAAATACAATTACTCCGTTCCAGACCGTACGAACTGTATGTAAATATATTTTTTTAAAGATTTTTAAGCACAAATCTAGTTAACTAGCTGAAGCACGCTGTAGCATACGGCGGTGTAAGAATAGGAACGGAAAACGGTGAGAAAGGAATTCAGTATAACAAAGGCTTAGGAAACCACTGTCAATGCGAAACTAATGCCAATGGTCGAGAGTGCCTTCCTGTAGCAGGCTACGGAAAACATAGACATACTGTGTTGCCCAGTCGACACGTCAGCGCGACCACCCTATTGCAAGTGGTAAAAGTGCCATTTAAATTAATACAGGTAGACGTGGAAACCGGGTTTTCTGATGAAAAAACGATAATGTTTTAAACAGTATCGTTTACATACAACAGATTTTGGCGAATCGTTTACATGCAATTATTTTTATCCATTTATACACTAAATGCGTGCGTATCCCATGGTCTTAGAGTTGGTGGGCGTGGCTCTCTGTCTTGCGTGCTCTCTCTGTCTTGCTTGCCTTAGTTAGAGTTGGCGGGCAGGCTTTGACGGGCATAGCTCTCTGTCTTGCGTGCACTCTTGTCTTGCTTGCCCTTAGTTAGAGTTGGCGGGTGGGGCTCTGTCGAGCATATCCCATGGTCTTAGAGTTGGCAGGCAGGGCTCTGTCTTGCGTGCCCTCAGTGTCTTGCGTGTGCTCAGTGTCTTGCGTGCCCTTAGTTAATTATATATATAGATTATACCATAGAATGCACAGTGTAATCGTAAACTAAATGTATAAACATTGAATAACACTGAGAAAACCTTGAACAACAGAGAAAACTAACACTGCAAGAGTTCGTGCTGTAAAAAACACTTTTTTTTTTTTTAAATGAGTTTTAAGCACAGGTAAAAAAAATGAACATTTGAAAAATCCGTAATTTCATAAACCACCAAGAAAAGTAACATTGCAATAATGCACGCTACGAACCGATCGCTGTAAACAGAAGTGGAGTGGAGGTTAAAATCCAATAGAAAAATGTCTTCATTAAATACAGTGAGGTTAAAACAATGCTCGGATCTGTCTCTTTAAAAACAAGACTGGTGCATTCTTTAACTGCCTTCTCGGCCTTGTGCGTCCAGCGGTCTCTCACGTGTGTGTGTTTCTCTCTCTCGCTTGCTGCACAGGGAGAGACTGAACACGTGCGGAAATCATTGGCGCGCACAAAGGGAAACTGGCTTGTTCGTATACCGAGTGTGTGGCTGTGAACAGATGCAAATGTTTGGCGAATTTGTACGTGTTCCGAGACGTTCGTGAACCGAGATTCCACTGTACAATTAAATGCTTGCATGTGCCCCAGCAGAAAGTGAACATAAGACAAAAAAAAAAACCCACACACAATAAATAAATGAATATAAATAAGTAAATAAATAAAACTAGAATCCTAGGAATAAACAGAGACAGTGGCAGGAGTATATGTGCAGGTAGCAGTGGAGGTGACACAAGGTTACCGATTGTTCATGAGTCTGATTGCAGTTGGGTAGAAACTGTTCCTGAACCTGGAGGTGCGCGTCCGAATGGACTTTAGTCGCTTCCCAGATGGGAGGAGGGTGAAAACTAACAGTGCAGTGTGGCTGGGGTCCCGCCTGATACGTTTCAGTTTCCTGAGACAGCGTCTAGCGTGGATGTCATGGATCGCAGGGAGCTGTGTGCCCGTCGTCTGCTGTGCCGTATTCACCACCAACCGCTGCAGAGCTCTGCAGTCCTGAACTGAGCAGTCGCTGTACCAGGATGTGATGCATCCTGTCAGGATGGACTGTAGAATCTGCACAGGGTTGTGGGGGACTTCTCACTAAAAATGAAATTGAAATGGATCACTAATAGATAATCAATGACTTCTTTCTGTTTCAGGAGCAAAGGATTATGAGAACAGTAAAGCGGAAGAGAATATTCTACTTTGCCAGGCTCTGCAGAAGTTATTTCCAGAATCCAAGCTGCTCCAAACCCGAACTACTACCGTGGACGGTTTTGCTTTACCCACGTACTGCTATGGCACTGACCACGACATTGACATCCTGGAGCGACTCACACTGGTAGCACCAGAAGGTCCCTACGCCACAAGGACACCGTTAAGCCACAAGCGCAAAGCCGTTTCTCCAGTTCACAGTCCGCCACCTCCCAAAAGCCAGTTCAAAACAGTCTGTGAGGAAAGTAACAGTGAAGAAGACGATGATGAGCACAGCAATTCAGAGACTGTGGACGATCTGCACGAGTGCCAGAATGGAGTATTGCAGTGTTCACAATCACCAACTTTTTAGGGTAACTTTAGTGGGGGGAAAAAAAAAAAACACAAAAATTTATTTTCTGTCGGACAGGGAAAAAAAGTGATGAATTTGAGATTTTTAGGCTTTCTATTACTTTTCTATTAATTGGTTTTATACTCAATTTTGAGTTTAATAATTTTTATGTCAACCTCCGCTTTTGAAGATAACGTTTAAAAAATGCTTTTTTTGGACATGTGGAAGTCTTAATATTTGAGTAAATTAAAAAAAAAAAAAACACACACACACGAATGGATTAGTATGTGGCAAAATCTGTTGTTGGATTTCATTCCCTACACACAGAAGATTTTTGTGGCGTTTTCAGGACTCGCTGGCAACGGGCTTTACGTCTCTCTCTATTATAAAAAAAAAAAAATCTTGGAAGGAGACGAGATGTAACTTTCTCAGAGAGACACTTTTTCATGTATTGCAAGATGAGACTTTGGGCCAAGAGATTTAACCAGTCTCGGAACCGAAAATAAAAGACAAAGAGCAGATGACAAAATAGAACGTAGTAAAGAATTCAAAAATGCTGGCGCGATACACATGCAGAGCAGGTTAGAGATAATGAAAGTACTAAAATTTGAAAGACTTAAAAAAATGATAGTAAAGATGGCATTAGCACAAACAAACGGAAATTATTACTCTGTGAAACGGAACAGCGAAAAGAGATCAAATATATTGTTTGGATTTAAACTCAAGTCGGAGACTTGTAGATCGTCTAATTTGTGTGGCTATCAGGGAAAAGTAGTGTTTCTTCCCAATGAAGAGGCCTATCCGGTAGAATTAAAAGATTTGTTGTTTGGTGAAAGTGAAATCCCGTGAGAGTAAATTTCAAGCCCCACGAGACAAGACTTTATGCACAGAGATATGGAAAAGTCCTGCTCACATCTAAAACATTTACGGCCCACACACACGGTTCAATCATTTCTCATTTGTGTGAATACTGTTGTCAGACAAAGTTCATGTAGAGACAGAGAAAGAAACGATATTCACTCATTGTGTTGTCACAATATAATTCCAAACACGGAACCAAAATTCAATGCAATATTGACGAAAAGGTCAAAGTGAAAAAAGATCAAATATATGGACATTTGGTGATATGACAAGTGTGCCGAGCAAGATGCAGATCATGTGGCAAGCCAGCAGCTAATCGAGCAAAGAGGAGGTAAAAAAAAAAAAAATAATAATAATTTCCCATTGTATCACCATTTAAGAGAGGGTTTCGGAGATTGTGTTCAGCACCCCTCTTCACAAGTTTTCCAAGTAATACCTCTAACCAAGTGCCTGGCCTGCATAAAGCATTCTGATCATCGACTTGTACAGTATCTCACAGAAGTGAGTACACCTCTCACATTTTTGTAAATATTTTATTATATCTTTTCATGGGACAGCACTGAAGATATGACACTTTGATACAATGTAAAGTAGTCAGTGTACAGCTTGTATCACAGTGTAAATTTGCTGTCCCTTCAAAATAACTCGGCACACAGCCATTAATGTCTAAACCACTGGCAACAAAAGTGAGTACACCCCGAAGTGAAAAATGTCCAAATTGTGCCCAAAGTGTCAATATTTTGTTTACAGCACTGCCTTAACTCTCTTGGCCATGGAGTTCACTAGAGCTTCACAGGTTGCCCCTGGAATCCACTTCCACTCCTCCATGACGACATCACGGAGCTGGTGGATGTTACAGACCTTGTGCTCCTCCACCTTCCGTTTCAGGATGCCCCACAGATGCTCAATAGGGTTTAGGTCTGGAGACATGCTTGGCCAGTCCATCACCTTTACCCTCAGTTTCTTTAGCAAGGCTGATGTGCTTACTATTGTCCACCATTGCCCGGTCATTATGGCCCACTAAATCATCTCCTGTCCCTTATTGTCTCTCTCTTCCCCAGCAACCCTTCACAGCCCAATAGCTAATGTCTGGTGAGCATAGTGGTGCAGAAAGTCTGCCGCCACACTATCCCAGTGGATGCTGCACATTGGTGATGGTATTTCTGTAGTGATTTACATAGAGAGGGGGACACCACTTCATGTCTTCTACTACGTACTACTAATGAATGTTATGAGCTGCACTCATTACCACCAGCAGCCACATTAACCAAAAGTAAATGAACTTTCCTGGGTGGTGTTCACTTCACACCACGTGCTTGTCTAAGGCATTCACTCAAACAGACATGAATAGACATTTGATGTCTGATGCGACATGCAATGTGAATAACATACACGGAGTAGTAATAAACTTTTAAGTACAGCGAATGTAGAAACTGACTGATATGGAGGAAATATAAAGGATTACAAATAGGAAGTTAAAAAAGGCACAATGGGAGGTCTGAACATTGACAGTAAGTCTTGTGAGAAGGATTTAAGAGTCGCAGTGGACCTGACGTGTTCAACGTCTCGTGTCAACAGAATTATTAGGTTATATAGCGCCTTGATTTGTGGAGTACAAGTCACAGGAGGTACTGCTCAAGCTCTATAACAGAGGTGGGTAAAGTCGTTCCTGGAGGGCCGCAGTGGCTGCCGGTTTCTGTTCCAACCCAATGGCTAAATAAGAAGTGCTTATTGCTCAAGTAACACTTCTGCTTCCTTTTAGTGATCTCGCTCGTTAAGATTTTCATCCCTTATCGCTTATTTTAGTCTTAAACAGTTGTATTCTCGGTTTTTAATTGCTCCTTATTAGCAATAAGATGTGCAAATGACAAAGGAAAGCAACAGTTCTCCATTTACACCTCTGTGTGTATTTATCGTGACCTGTTTGGTTTAATGAAATACTTGGAAGGAAAGTGAAGAGAAAAAAGTGAAGGACTGAGAATTACTCATCTGTTTTAGACTTCAAATCGTTTGGATGATATCCTTAGAAAGGTGAAGAAAATCTAGGATATGAGAATACCCTGAAATGGCAGTTAAAGCACCAACAAGCCATGAAATTAAATTAATGGCAAGAATTGTTTTCTAATTAAGCAACAAAAACCTGCAGCCACCACGGCCCTCCAGGACTGACTTTGCCCACCCCTGCTCTATAACACACTGTTGAGGCCTCATCTGGAGTACTGGGTGCAGTTTTGGTCTCCAGGCTACAAAATGGACATAACAGCACAAGAAAAGGTCCAGAGAAGAGCAACTTGGCTGATAGGACTACAGGGGATGAATGAGGAGGGAAGATTAAAAGAGCTGAGTGAAAGGTAATGACGAGAGGACATGGCTGGAGTTTTTAAAATTATAGTCCAGTGGATCGAGGCGGTGACTTTAAAATGAGTTCTTCAAGAACACGGGGACACAGCTGGATACTCAGAGTAAATTTCGCACAAACATTAGGATGTTTTTCTTCACACAGAGGGCCACAGACACATGGAATGTATGACCAAGTAGTGTGGTAAGACAGAAGGATGTCTGGGGCTTTCAAAACTCAATTTAAGAGGACAGGACTGGCGAGGTTTGTTGGTCTGCATGGCCCGTTCTTGTCCAGATCATTCTAATTTGTGTATTCTAGTTCAGTTTATATTTATAAAGTGTGTGCCTCCATACACATTTACAAACCAAACTGAACTAACGGCCTACCTGATCTTTGAACAACACAACCAACTCAAGATGGGATGCCAGTCCATTGCAGTGCCCACACTCCAGGTACGGTCATGTCACTCGAGTTGTACTAAATCCTCACAACACCCACATGTTAAAATAAAGATGTCGACAAATTGCAAAATTTTATTGGCGTCTAATGAAATGTTACAAAGCAATACAATTAATTTACGGAGGCAATGTCTAAATTACTCGTGATGTTTGATACTGCAGACATTTGGATCTTTAAGGAAAGCAGGTTCTTTAAATACAACTGGCATGAAACCTGCAATTGAAGGGGAAAAAAAAAGAAATAATAACCAGGAATAATAATAAGACAGACGAGTGGCTAAAACTCCTCTCACTACACATTAAAGGTTCTCCAACTTAAGACACTACAGCTGGAAATTTTATTTTAATCAATTGTGTCTTTTAAAGGAAGACTCCAGCCAAAAGGGATATTTTTTTAATGCTACTTTCCCCATATGTGGGTTGTAGTGATGGCCAAGAAACATTTTTAGTCTCGTATTTTCATGCAAAATGGAGATAGTTTGGGCGATTTTAGTGACCAACAACTGGACAACAGCTAACATCCATGAAAAAAAAAAATCATTTTACTTAAAATGCATAATCGGGTCATCCAGTCATATGATCACAACTTGTATATTTACTAAAATATTGTTCAAATAACCTACTTGTAGAAAACACTCTTGTGAAATAAAATGGAACGGGCGAGAACGTGAACAAGCATGTGAACTGAAGACCTGCCATCCCGTCATTCACTGGTCAGAAGTCCAGCCAAGTAACCGCTTGTTCAGTGGCTAACGCTGCACTTTGAGATACCAACAGGGCAAAATCTCACTGAGCGGCTTACACGACTGAGGATTAAGAAGGTGTAGACAAACAAGTGAAAACGTCATCAGGAAAAGACATGTGCCTCGAGCAAGCAGAAGGTCAGTTCAGCTATTAGCCTCGTGCTAAATAACCCCAATGTACTTCAGTCTTGTCTCACCACTATGAATCCCAGCTCCAAGAGGACCATCATTCAGCTGTTTTATATTATTGCAAAAAAAAAAAACTCAGATATATCTTTTACTTAACAGCTGAACACTCTGGCATTGTAAAACGTAATTACTGTATATACAGGGTGACACAGAAAAACGGGAACTTTTGAAATGCGTAGTGGCAGCCATGTACAGTTGGCAGCACTGCGAAACAGGGACCTTGAGCTGTAAACAATCTCGCCATTTCGTAATCAATTGCAAGGCAATCAATGGCAGCTGTGCTAGAATTGTTCGGTAACCGTGTCATCTCAAGATTCGGGGACATTCCCAAGCCCTCAAGATGACCGGATTTGTCTGTTTGTGATTTTTTCTTGTGGGTCTACACGACTCGGCCAAGGACACTGAATGAATTGAAACAAAGAATTCAAGATGAAATTCGTTGTATCCCAGCTGAAATGTTGCAGCGATCAATGGGGAACCTCAACAGCAGATTGAAAGAATGCATACGTACAGGAGGACGCCATCTACAGGACGTAATTTTCAGACATTGATAATTTGGATTACTGTCTCTAAAAAGGCAAGTTGTAGTGGTTCAATTGCTGTCAATACATTTTTTTGTTGGATTTCTTTAATTGTTATTGGGTTTTTCAAAAGTTCCCGTTTTTCTGTGTCACCCAGTACAAGTCGGGTCTTAAAACCCAAAAAATCGATCATAGAATCAGACCCCGACTTATTCTCCCATTCAAAAATGCGCCCTCCTGGGCGGCCGTGGCACCACAGATTCCCACAGTGCATGTTGGGAACTGGAGTTTCGTGAAGCCCTGTTGGGTTCTGTGGGGGCCTGCAGAGTCTTGTAGAAGAGGACCTCTAGCGCACCTGGGAGTGATTCCAGGCAATACTCCCAGGACCTGAATAAGAGGAGCCGCCTGACTCCATTGAGGGGCCAGAGTCGGGAGGATGGAGTGGACAAAGCCTGAGGAAGAGTGGAGGCAGATGGACTTCACTTTTAATTATAAATACGGGTGTTGAATTGAACCTCTGTCCTGCCTGTCTATGTCAGGGTTTAGGATGGTGGTACGCCCCCTAGTGGCTTTCACTGTAAATCCGCAATCCTTCAGACGATTTCTTACAGCTTAGTCACAGACATCGACCCCCGTTTCTAGCCGTGTGTTTCTCATTTCTTTTGTTGTGTATTTTCTATTTCCCAGGCGTACTGCTTTGAGTTTTCTGTCCTGATGCTTGGTCTTACCTGTATGTTTCCCTCTTCCAGCTTTCCCATTTTGTTTGTACTTGCTCCAAATTTTAGACACAGCTGACTGGGAAACAACCAACATCTTTTGCCACACTCTGCGTCAATTTACTTTCTTGAAGTAGATTCATAATCCTGATGGCTCTCTGGTTGAGGTTTCCTGTCAGTCTGTCACTCGCTTTGAACTGCACACACTCGCTGGCCTATTCAGACTTGTTAAAGGATTTGTTTTAGAAGTGCAAATCACCAGCTGATTCCATCATTTATATTGTAAAGCACTCTAAGCTACGCCATTCACATGAAAATGTGCAATAGAAATAAATGTTGTTCACTGTTGGGTCCCCTCGAGGTTGCTGGATATCATGGCCGGCCTGTACACTGGTACCGTGTGTGCTGTGCAGAGGGGAGGCAGGACTTCTGCGTTTTTCCCAGTTGATTCTGGGGTTCGTCAGGGGTGTGTTCTGCTCCTACTCTGTTCAATGCTGGACTGGGTGTTGGTCAGGGTCGTGGGGTCCAGCGGCTGTGGGGCATCTCTTGGTGAAGAGAGAGTCATGGATTTTGACTTTGGTGACGATGCTGTGATCTTCTCAGAATCAATGGAGTCTCTGATCGGGGCGCTCGAGAGACTGAGTGAGGAGTCTGAGTGTCTGGGCCTGCGAGTGTCCTGATAAAAACCAAAGAGCCAGGTCTTTAATGACCTCTTGGGCACAGCATTCAGCATTGTGTCTGTCTGCAGAGAGAGTGTTGACCTTATCAACATTGATGAACTGAAAGCCAGAAGTCTACGTGACCATCATCATCAGGTCCTTCCATGAAAACCCTAAATACAAAGAGGACTGTTTGACTTATGTTAGGTAGATTGCCCAGAGGGACTGGGTGGTCTCTTGGTCTGGAACCCTACAGATTTTATTTTTTCTCCAGCCTTTGGAGTTTTTTTTTTTGTTTGTTTTTTCTGTCCACCCTGGCCATCGGACCTTACTTATTCTATGTTATTTAATGTTGACTTATGTTTATTTTTTATTGTGTCTTCTATTTTTCTATTCATTTTGTAAAGCACTTTGAGCTACATTTTTTTGTATGAATATGTGCTATAAAAATAAATGTTGATTGATTGATTATCGAGAGGTTTACTTACCTTGGCAGTGACATTTATGTCTCTGGTGACTCTTCCTATGAAGTCAGTAGACGGATTGGGAGATCATGGGGGGCTCATGAGGTCGCTGGAAAGGGGTGTGTTGCACTCCCGATATGTCTGCTGAAGGACGAAGGTCCAAGTCTTTAGAGTCCTGGTGCTTCCTGTCTTGCTATATGGTTGCGAGACATGGACGCTATCCAGTGACCTGAGATGAAGACTGGACTCCTTCATGTGTGTCTCTCCAGATAATCCTTGGGTACCATTGGTTTGACTTTGTGCTGCTCATGGAGTCCTGAATAAGGCGCATGATCTGCACTGTGAGGTAGCGTCAGTTACGGCACTACAGCCAAGTGGCTCGTTTCCCCGAGGGTGATCCAGCTCATAAGATCCTCATTGTTGGGGACCCAAGTGGCTGGATTCTTTGTGAGTTGTGGTAATCAAATCTCAAAGACACATGATATCCGATATGGTGTTCCACAAGGCTCTATCCTGGGTCCGCTGTTATTCTCAATCTATATGCTTCCGTTAGGTCAGATTGTCTCAGGTTACAATGTGAGCTACCACAGCTATGCTGATGACACACAGCTGTACTTATCTATAGCACCTGATGACTCCGACTCTTTCGATACACTAACACAATGTCTTACTGGTATTTCTGAATGGATGAATAGTAATTTTCTCAAACTAAATAAAGAGAAAACTGAAATTTTGGTAATTGGCAATAATGGATTCAGCGAGGTTATCAGAAATAAACTTAATGCACTAGGATTAAAAGTTAAGACGGAAGTAATAAATTTAGGGGTAACCGTTGACTGTAATCTGAATTTTAAATCGCATATTCATCAGACCACTAGGACAGCATTTTTCATTTAAGAAACATAGCTAAAGTTAGACCTCTTATATCATTGAAAGATGCTGAGAAATTAATTCACGCTTTTGTTTTCAGTAGACTAGATTACTGCAACGCACTCCTCTCAGGACTACCCAAAAAAGACATAAATCATTTGCAACGAGTGCAGAATGCAGCTGCTAGAATCCTAACTGGGAAAAGAAAATCCGAACACATTTCTCCAGTTTTGATGTCACTACACTGGTTGCCTGTGTCATTCAGGATTGACTTTAAAATACTGCTTATGGTTTATAAAGCCTTAAATAATCTCGCTCCATCTTATATATCGGAATGCCTGACACGTTATATTCCAAATCGTAACCTTAGATCTTCAAATGAGTGTCTCCTTATAATTCCAAAAGCTAAACTTAAAAGAAGTGGTGAGGCGGCCTTCTGCTGCTATGCACCTAAAATCTGGAATAGCCTGCCAATAGGAATTCGCCAGGCAAATACAGTGGAGCACTTTAAAAAACTGCTGAAAACACATTACTTTAACATGGCCTTTTATAACTTCACTTTAACTTAATACTGATACTCTGTATGTTCAATTCTTCATAATAACTATTCATGGTGGCTCTAAAATCCGTACTGACCCCTACTCTCTCTTCTGTTTCTTTTTCCAGTTTCTTTGTGGTGGCGGCCTGCGCCACCACCACCTACTCAAAGCATCATGATGCTCCAACATTGATGGACTGAAAGCCAGAAGTCTACGTGACCATCATCATCAGGTCCTTCCATGAAAATATGATGATTTATGTTAGGTAGAATGCCCAGAGGGACTGGGCGGTCTCTTGGTCTGGAACCCTACAGATTTTATTTTTTCTCCAGCCTTTGGAGTTTTTTTTGTTTTTTCTGTCCACCCTGGCCATCGGACCTTACTCTTATTCTATGTTAATTAATGTTGACTTATGTTTATCTTTTATTGTGTCTTCTATTTCTCTATTCATTTTGTAAAGCACTTTGAGCTACATTTTTTTTGTATGAATATGTGCTATATAAATAAATGTTGATTGATTGATTGATAACAACCTGTGGCAGATAGAGGGTCATTTCCGGAGGGTGGGACTAGACCGCGTGTCTGCCTGGGGGGTTGCAAACTGGGATCCCGAGTTGTTTCGTCATGTAGTGGGTGCGGCAACGTGCTGTACCAGTGCATGCTGTCCGATTTGACTATTGAGTGATTCCATAGTTTTTTCCTCTGTTTGTTCTGAACAAAAAATGTCCCATGAATTACAACAATTTTTTTTGAGGTATGTTTTACAATGCCAGAATGTTCAGCTGTTAGTTTTGAGTCATATCTGTGATTTGTAAAACCGCTGAATGAACCTCCTTCAAGAGCAGGGATTCCATCAATCTTGCCAGGAATTGCATAAACAGGACAACAGCAGGGCGAGTCTACATTTGAAACGCTAATCTGCACTGCAGAAAAGTCCACTTTCATTTGCGAGTGTTTATTTACCGATATTTTAGTAAACTCGTGTTTGGGATGTTATGTGATCACATGACTGCATGACTTGACATGTGGATTATGTGACACGAGAAACAGATTTTTTTTTTATGGATGGTTTTGATGATGTTTGCTATTTTTTAGTGTTGGTCACCACAGACCTTTGTTATTTCCATTCTGCATGAAAACATGAAATTAAAGATGGGTTAATGAATTGCAGGAAGGTTACATGACAGGATCCCTTTTAATTCCAACCCCCCCAAAAATAATATATTTAAAAAAAGAAATGGTTACATACCCATGTAATGTGATTTTTTGATAGCCTTTGAAATTTCTCTTTGTTTTTTCCCACAGAGACCTAGAAGAGAATACATTAATTGTATATTTTAACTTGACTGTTTTAAGTTTAGAAACTTTAAATGAATAATAATACATATATATAAAAATACGTTTTAAAAACCATGCTTATATTAAATTAAAATGTGTAGCAAAAAGTAAAAAGTCTCTCATACATCACTCGTAAAATAAAAGCCTGGGCAGTTTTGCTAAGATTTTATTAACTGATGAAAAGCGGCCATGCTTTTATTTTATGAGTGATGTATGAGAGACTTTTTACTTTTTACTACACATTTTAATTTAATATAAGCATGGATTTTAAAAAGTATTTTTTTTATATATATATATATATATATATATATATATATATATATATATATATATATTTTCAACTTTTTAGTCTTGGGTTTGTTTTAGTATAATTTTGTAATCAATATTTTAACACTGCCTTTAATATTTTTATCTGTTACTACTGCCGTCTATTGGTGAAATCTTGAACTATCCGTCATATGAAAATTTCATTTCTTAATTAATATGGATTAATTGATTCATGTATTGTCATTGAAAGTGAGTAAGTGTGCAAAATTTCAAGTCATTTGGACAATAGGAAGTGGGATAAATATCGATTACAAAATTTGTACCAGACAACAAACCAGTGAAGTTAAAAGAAGCGTGGTAATAAAAAGAATGTGATATTTATCATCATGTTGTCTGCGCTACATAGTCAAATATCTTTTATATATATCACATTTATATGCTGAAAAGAATGTTCAGTACACACACATACAGAAGAGAAACGAAGGATATTTGACAAAACCAAGTAAACAGTTTGCTGTTGCAGTGCTTGTGATGCCCCCGTGCCTGCAGCCATGGGCACCTACTGCTGTTGGGACATCTTGTAGTTTATGAGTCACGCCAGACCAGTAATAAAAATAAGTTCTCTACATTTATATAGCAATTTTCTCACTACTCATAACACTTTTTTTTATGCACTAGGGGGCTCCACCCCCTGCTCGTTTCGCTTGCCAACCCCCGTGTTTGGTTAATCAGATATACAATTTTAAAAGCTTGTATTTTCCTTTGGAATTGTTTCAATTTCATTATTTGCACTTTTACTGTAAAGCTTCAGTAAAAACAATACTTGGAATTACCTTTTCTTCAAGATCGCATTTAATATTGATTCTATTTTTGGACTTGCATCGTGACAACACAACATATAACTGCCCGTGAGTGAATATCATTTCTTTTTCTCTAATAAATAAATAATCCGGCTTTTTTGATTGTTTGTCCCTAAGATTTGTTAATTGTCATAGCAAAAGCTATTCTCACATGAAACTGTAAACATTTTAATACGAATGGCATATCAAGGTCTCCTTCGTGGAATATATACTACAGTACATTACCTTTCTTTTCGCCTGTTAAAATTTGCATTGCTACTCCATGATAATAAATATACACCTGACCGAATTGTGGTTTCTTTAAAATTAAACTTGTCGTTGCTTTAATTGTTGCGGGACCACAAATTCTCACAACGTATGGTCCATTATTGTGTAAATCTACATTTTGAGCATTGAATGATGCGAAGGCAAAAAGATTATTGTAGACTTGTATATTTTGCCTGTAGTGTTTGTGGATTCTGCGGTGGGCTGCAGCCCTGCCCGGGGTTTATTCCTGACTTGCGCCCAGTGCTGGCTGGGATTAGCTCCAGCAGACCCCCGTGACCCTGTGTTCGGATATAGCGGGGTGTGAAATGACTGACTGACTAACTGTTTGTGGATTTCACTTTTCCCAAACATCAAATCTTTTAATTCCTGCGGATACGCCTACTCATTGTGTAGAAACACTACTTTTCCCTGATGTTAACCCGAATTAGACGATCTACAAATCTCTGACTTAAACTTCAAAGCCTTACAATATTTCCATACTTCTAACATATCACCTTTGTCCATATATTTGATCTCTATTTGCCTGTCCGTTATTTCACCGAGTAATAATTTCTCTTTGTTAGCGCTAATGCGATCTTTACTATATTTTTTTGATA
Source organism: Polypterus senegalus (assembly GCF_016835505.1). NCBI lineage: Eukaryota > Metazoa > Chordata > Cladistia > Polypteriformes > Polypteridae > Polypterus > Polypterus senegalus. Next base: position 182,754,286 of record NC_053160.1, read on the forward strand.
CTTTCGAATTTTTTCTGCTTTTATATTCTGTAACTTGCTCTGCATGTGTATCATGCCTACGTTTTTTGTGTCTTTTGAATTCCACTGTTTTCATTATCTCTAACCAGCTCTGCATGTGTTTCGCCCCTTCGTTTTTGAACGTCTTTATGACGTTTTACTTTGTTTTCTACTCTGTCTTTTATTTATGACCTTGCTTTATCCTGGTATTTTTTCAATTACACCTGGTCCGTGATAATTATTTTCCCTTTTTTCGAGTAATAATTTCCGTTTGTTTGCGCTAATACGATCTTTACTATCTTTTTTTGATACTTTTGAATTTACTGCATTCATATTCTTTAGCTTTCTCTGCATGTGTATCGCACCATTTTTTTTTTTTTTGGGTTTTGGGTCTCTTTTCTCCGTGCTGCTCTTTCTTCTTTGCTTAGTCGTTGACGTTTCATCTAGAACGTATTGTTCTTATATGCATTATATGAGCCGAGAGCAGAGGATCTGTGTCTGCTAAAAGCCTTCACACGATTGAGAGTTTTGATGACTGTGGTCTTATTTGAAAATGGTTGTAAGTAGTGCGTGACTTGCAAGAATCTCTTGTTCCACATCCCCGCGAGACGGTCCTGGGACAATCTCTTAGCACCAAGTCTCATGTTTAAGGTCCCCATGAGACGCTCTGTGGCCAATCTCTTTCATCTCATGGGTCTTTAAGTGTCTTCCAAGAAGATCTCCCTGGTCTCCCTTCCAAGATTTTTTTTTATAATACAGAGACATAATGAGAGGGGAGCCACTTCAAGAACCACCAATATGTAGCATCCACCTGGATGATATGACGGCGGCCATTTTTGCACCAATACAATCACTACATATTAGCTGTCAATTGGTGAGAGAGAGCCTATTAGAGACAGAGGATAATTAGGGGGCTTGAATGACTAGGCCTTAGGGGCCAATTTAGCCAGGGCATTGGAATACACCCTGCTCTTTATGAAGGACGCCCAGGGATCTTTTATGACCACAGAGGACCTCGGTTTTACATCTCATCCGAACTACGAAACCCTTTTTATAGCAGAAAGGGAAATTTATGTAACTTTAAATGTGGCCTGGTTGTTGGTGCCAGTCAAGCTGGTCTGAGTATTTTAGAAACTGCGGATCTACTGGGATTTTCACACACAACCATCTCTAATATTACAGAGGATGGTCTGGCAAAGGGAAAATATCCATTGAGTGTAAATGCCTTGTTGATACCAGAGGTCAGAGGAGAATGGCCAGACTGGTCTGAGCTGATAGAACAGGCAACAGGAACTCAAATAAGCACTCGTTACAATCGAAGTATGCAGAAGAGCATCTCTGAATTGAATGTCGATTTCTGCTATGACACTCCCAAGGTCAGGTCAGAATTTGGAGTCAACATCAAAGGTTGTCTTGTATCAACGGTTCAGGCTGGTGGTGTAATGGTGTGGGGGATATTTTCTTGGCACACGTTGGGCCCCTTGTTACCAACTGAGCAAAGTTAAAATGCTGCAGCCAACCTGGGTATTGTTGCTGACCATGTCTGACCTTTGATGACTGCAGTGTCCCCATCTTCTGATGGCTCCTTCCAGCAGGATAACACACCATGTCACAAAGCTCAGATCATTTCAAACTGGTTTCTTGAACATGACAATGAGGTCACTGGAATCAAATGGCCTCCACGGTCAGCAGATCTCAATCCAGTAGAGCACCTTTGGGATGTGGTGGGAAGGGAGATTCACTAATCTTGGACGTGCGGCTGACAATTCTGCAGTAACTGCGTGATGCTATCATGTCAATATGGATCAAACTCCTTGAGGAATGTTACCAACACCTTGCTGAATTAACGCCACAAAGAATTATGGCAGTTCTGAAGGCAAGAGGGGGGGTCTAACCCGCTACTAGCAAGGTGTACCTAATTAGGTGGGTGATGAGTGTATTTTGTGGTAAATGCTGCAGAAGGTTAGTTTCTTGTGTAAATGGCATGAAGAATTACGGCAGTTCTGAAGGCAAAAGGGAGTCCAACCCTGTACTAGCGAGGTGTCAACAGTGAATGTATATACTAAAATAGCCAGAAATAACACGTGGCATTCTGTAGTTATTGTTGGAACTGCTTGAATATACAGCAAAACAGGCATTTTTATTTAACGGCCCCATAATATGTATCTATACTGATAAAAGGCAAAGCCCTCACTGACTGACTGACTAATTCTCCAACTTCCCGTGTAGGCCGAAGGCTGAAATTTGGCAGGCTCATTCCTTACAGCTTACTTACAAAAGCTGTGCAGGTTTCATTTCGAAATTCTACGCGTGACGGTCATAACTGGAACCTACTTACATATATATATATATATATATATATATATATATATATATATATATATATATATATATATGGCCATAGCCTGCTGCTCGGTCGCCGTGTGAGGCGGAGTTGCATCCCTCATTATCACGCCTCCCACGTAATTGAGTGCCTGCCCATATAAGGCCACCTGTCAGCAGCAATCCAATAGACATGGTGCCGCTAAATATTCGCGGCTCAAAGACTGTGCTTATGCAAACGAAGATAAGATGGTCAGAGATAGACTAGTGTTTGGCACAAATTCAGCGAAAGTGTGAGAGAAACTTTTAAGTGCCGGGTCTTAGCTAACATTAAATAAAGCCGTAGACATCGCAAAATCGCTCGAGAGAGCACAAGCACAGCTGAGAACCTTCGATGCATGTACTCCGAGCGGCTCACGTGAACTGACTGCGAACGCAGTACACAGAGAACAAGCAAGAGCTCCAAAGAGCACTGAACAAAAAACACATTACACAATTGAGAAGGCAGCAAAAGAATATGAAGCGAGTGACGCATACAAGCATATTCATAAGTGCAGCTACTGCGAAAACAAAGCACGGTGTAAACCTTAAGTTTAAATTAAGTTCATAGACACGTTGCCGCTGGCGTTTGTCATGCCTACGACAAATACGATATTTGCGAGATACAAGTTTAATGAGAAGACGCAGGGTATAAACGAGACTTTTGATCACTTTGTAACGGAGTTAAAATTGCTGTAACGGAGTTAAAATTGCTGGTGAAGGACTGTGCTTATGCAAACGAAGATGAGATGGTCAGAGATAAAATAGTGTTTGGCACAAACTCAGCAAAAGTGCGAGAGAAACGTTTAAGTGCCGGGTCTGAGGTAACATTAAGTAAATCCATGGACATCGCAAAATCGCACGAGAGAGCACAAGCACAGCTGAGAACCTTTGATGCATGTACTCCGAGCAGCTCACGTGAACTGACTTTGCAGGACTGGGAAAGGTAAACCCGTGCATGCAGTGTGTGATGTCTCAGATAAAGAGGAAGACGAGCTGCTTATTGATGCAGCAGGAAAGGAACAACCCTCTGACACTGAACAAGCCTTTGTACACATATAAATAGGAAAGCACGGTGTAAAGGTTAAGTTTAAATTACGTTCATAGACACGCTGCCGCTAAATATTTGCAGGCAAATCCACAACTTAATACCAGGAATGCCTGTTAAACATTCACAAGTACCGATTTGGGTAGTGAACACTTCGATGAATGAAACCTGTCATCTTTACAACGACTGACAAACACGGAATATAACTTGAACACAACACATCCTCCAAATACGAACTTGATTGAAAGAAATAATGATAATCAAATCCTTGATGACAGCAACACTCAAAACAGTCACAAAACAATTACATTGACAATCATCTTACGTTATTTTTAAAATGTTTCCTTTTCTTTTTCATAGCTTCTTTAACACACTACTTCTCCGCTGCGAAGCGCGGGTATTTTGCTAGTAAAGAATATTAAACACATGCAAAGGTACTGAAAAAACATTCATAAACCAGTATGCTCTGAAGAAGAGAAAATAAGGTAGAATTGCCTTACCTGTTATATGCCTGCCATATATTCTTCCTGTGTTTGGTGAAATAAACTGAGAAAGAAGCTGCATGAAAAAAGAAATGCAATGATTTATATACTTGTTAACGGATAGAATGCTAACTCAGTTACAGATACAAAAATGTTATACACATCATTTTCTTTTAAAGTACTGTTAAGAGCTGCTAACATCTGATAAATATAATAATGCCCTCTGTTCTGTGGTCCACACTGCAGGTTTTCACTCCAAACAATTTCTTAAATAGTGCAGAGGGCACTTTTCATTGATTTGGCATTGCTTCAGATTCTGGGGTCATTGTGACTGCACATCTTGTGTACTCATTGTCACCACCAGTCTAACAAGTGCAAGTGTCGGAGTGGATGGACAGGCATCCCAGCCGGGGAGGTTGCTGGTAATTTTCCCATTTGGGAGGCCATAATGGAAGAACTGACTGAGGCTATGCATTCCCCCCTATATATAGGATCGCAGCATCTCTTTGGTGGAACTCCTATTTGTAACTTGCAGGGCATACTGAGAGTTGTAGTCCTAAGAGGCAGCCCTGTTGGGATACTTGGCTGCCGCCAGGGTGATCTGCTTGAAAGCACTGTCCATACTTTGAGGAACTTCGCCTGACTCGGAAGTGCTTCTGATGTGCAAAGCTTTGACCCCGGAAGTGTTCCTAGGCATGCCATGAAAAGACCTCAACTCATCAGTACCTGGGAGTCATTGTCAGGAGGTGGCAGGAGACATTAGTGGAGTAGTGATGGAGAAAGGCAGAAGGAGAAAGACTCTGTGAAGCACCTTGAGCATGGGAAAGGCACTATATAAATAAAATGTATTATTATTATTATTAAGGTGACTGTGTGTTATTTGCTGTTCTGGACTGATTGAAGCCTGTGGAAAAAATATTATATAATAAACTACCCTTTATTTTCCCTGTTGTAGTAGGATCTTGTCCTGTGTTAGCCATAATGGATGCAATAAGAAGTCCAAAATGACACATTTTATTGGCTAGCTAAACAGATTTCAATATGCAGGCTTTCAAGGCAGCTTAGGCTCCTTCTTCAGGAAGGCCCAAGTTGCCTCGAAATCCTGCATATTGTAATTTGTTCAGTTAGCCAATAAAATGTGTCATTTTGTCCGACTTCTCATTTTATTTTACCTGAAATTGTGTCTGGTGTTTTGGGCGCCACCTGGTGATCACACAGTAAAATGGCAAGATGTGAATTTCATAGCTGCGATTTAATCATAAATAGCTTGCCAGCCTCAGTATAATAATAATAATAATAGTACATTTTATTTATTTGTAGGCGCCTTTCTAAACACTCAAGGACACCGAACAATAGACAAAACGCATTATAAACAAAAGTAAAATACAAAAGTTAAAATCAGACAAAACAATTGTAATCAAAGAGAAAAAGCAGTCTTAAATGAGTTTTAAGTTTAGATTTGAAAAGTGAAAATGATTCAATATTTCTAAGCTCAGGTGGTAGTGAGTTCCAAAGCTGGGGAGCAGAGCATTCAGTTGTGGTAAGACGGATGACGGGGACAGTCAAGTGGATGGAGGAAGAGGATCTAAGGGTACAGGAGGGAATGGCAACATGGAGGAGGTCAGACAGATACGGAGGGGCGAGGTTGCGGAGAGCCTTGAAAGTTAGTAGGAGAATTTTGAATTGAATTTGGAACTGAACTGGAAGCCAATGAAGCTGCTGCAAAACAGAAGTGATATGGTGAATAGAGGGGGTTCTAGTAATGATGCGGGCAGCTGAATTCTGGACCAGTTGAAGCTTATAAAGAGATTTACAAGAAAGACCAAAGAAAAGGGAATTGCAACAAACCAAATGAGGGGTGACAAGGCTATGAACAAGGATAGCAGTGGTGTGGGGAGTGAAAGAGGGGAGAATACGATTAATGTTACGCAAGTGGAAATTTGCAGACCGGGAGATGTTATTGATGTGGGACTGAAAGGATAAAGTACTGTCAAGGATGACACCTGTGGGGAAGGCAAGACAGAGGAATTATCAATAACAAAGGAAAAATGATCAGTTTTGGATAATGATGATTTTGTACCAATGAGGAGAACCTCAGTTTTGTCCATATTTAATTAATAAGGATAATAAATAACAAAAGTGAACACACAGTTAGACAAATAAATGAAATACTTTTAAATTTCTCTTTCTTATTTTGTAATATAACCACAGTGAAAAATCTAAAATAATCTGATAAGATACTGGTAAGGTAAAGAGACCTTAAAATGTGATCTCCACACATTCTGAAATACTGATTGCGTATTTTAATACACTTTTAAAGTCACCTTACAGCCTCTTCATTCTTTTGTCTGAATAGAATATTCTAATAATATTCAGAGGGATCATTTTTGAACCCTCTTCAGCAGACGCCATACTGTTATGCTATTACTATAACATGTTACTTCATTATATGATTTGCCACTGCTTTCTTTTTTAGCCTTGACAGGAATATTTACGATTGTACATTTTCCTTTATTGTGAATGACATAAAACTTGGAGTTCCAATAATGAGTTTAACAAACTAAAGTTAAAATGTGTGTTTCATTAGCTGGACTTTCTAATTTCTAATGAAAGAAATGGCTAAAATGAAAACAAGCCATTATTTTATCCGTCTACTAATTATGCTCAACACCCCTGTTGTAAATACTAGCTTGCATAAAGAATGTGTTGCGCTTAATTCCAAATATACTACTAGATTTGTTTTATTTAGATGAAATCTTCCCGAGTGGTCATATCTAGGTACGTAATTTACTGTTCAATGGCATATTGTAATTCAGGTAAACCTCTGAAGTTAAGGCGGAGCACCAGAATGGGGAAGAAAAGGTGATTTAAGTGACCAATCTGAACCTGTCATATCTGTTGGTGCCAGACGGGCTGCTCCGAGTATTTTAGAAACTGATGATCTACTGAGGGTTTTCACACACAACCATCTCTAGGGTTTACAGGGAATGGTCCAAAAAAGGGAAAATATCAGTGAACAGAAATGCCTTGTTGATGCCAGAGGTCAGAGGAGAACGGCCAGACTGGTCTCAGCTGACAGAAAGGCGACAGGAACTCAAATAAACACTCGTTACAAGTGAGGTGTGCAGAAGAGCATCTCTGAACACACAACACGTCGGACCTTGCAGCAGGTGGGCTACAGCAGCAGGTGACCACACTGGGTGAAACTCCTGTCAGCTAAGAACAGGTAACGGAGGCTACAATTCACATGGGCTCAGCAAAATTGGACAATAAAAGACTGGAAAACCGTTGCCTGGTCTGCCGAGTCTCAATTTCTGCTGTGACATTAGGATGGTGGGGTAAGAATTTGGCATCAACAACATGCAGGGATCCATCCTGCCTTGTGTCAACGGTTCAGGCTGAGGTGGCCATGATAGACTGGCCATCGAGCTCTGTGAAGAGGATTACTTGTGTTCTGTTTTGCATGTTATATTTACCCCAGTCTCTCTCTGAATTGCCCTTCCCAAGATTTCTTCCATTTTTTTCCCCTACAAGGGTTTTTTTTTATTGAGGGGGAGTGTTCTGGTCTTCTCAAGGAGTGAAGAATGGGGGCTTGTCAAAAATCAGGGCCTCTTAAAGCCAATTGAAGCACTCCTTGTGTGATTTTGGGATATACAATAAATAAATTGTTGTTTTATGGGGTGCACTCTTGTGGTATCTGCCTCCCTATCTATCTCCATATACTGTATTTGTACTTGTGGGTTGGTTGTCAACACTGACTTCAGTTTTCTAACCACAGGCGGTTATTCCTTAGTAATGTGTTCATACTCCAAGTACTTACCTGCACATTTTTGTAATCCACTGATATGCCGCACAGTGTGCACTTCTTAGGTGGCTCTTTGTAAGGATTTTCAATCTTCATTGGCTGTGTGTTTAAATTTAAGAGAAAGTGTAAGTAAAAAAATCTCACTCTTCCCTGATACACACCTGACCACATTTAATATATCTATATGCTTAAAAATGAATTTGTCTTCTAAGAAAACTTTAACGCTAATAGGACCATGCACTAAACGAGTCAAATTACATATTAATAATGCACACAATCACCTTTGCTATGAATTCATTTCTGCTCCTTTTCAGAAGCAATCTATCAATCTATAGACTTGACAGACAGCTCTTTATTTATTTATGGAACTTTTTTAAAAAGGGAAAGTTTCCCTTTGGGACAAAAATGTAAATGTTACTAGAAGGCTTACCCCCCTGCTCGCTTCACTCACCGACCCCCCACCCCCCCTTTCTGCACTACGCACCAGCCACTTTGAGTCTCTGCCGCTCGTGTTGTGAAGAGGGGGGCTGAGCACACCCCAAAGAGACACGGTCGCTCCTCCGAAACCCCTTCTTAAAAGTTGACACAACAGGAAACAAATAGTTTTTTTTTTTTTTTTTACCTCCTCTTTGCTCAATTTGCTGCTGGTGCTGTGCCACATGATCTGCATCTCATGCGCCGCTTCAACCATTTAAATGCCTGTACAGCAGCTGTCCTACTCTTTGTCTTTTATTTCCATACCCGGGCCTGGTTAAATCTGTTGGCACAAAGCCTTGTCTCACGGGATGCGAGTTCTTGAAATTTTTTAGTTTATATTTTAAAAACAGAATAAGAATCTGAAAATCTAACATCATCACATTAAAGTTCGATAAATTCTGAATAGAATGATACTAAACAGATATATGTAGGTTTTAAAATAAGCCTGATTTAAAGTGTGACAAAAAATCTCACATAAAATCATTGCAGTTTTAGGCTTAGAATTTTTTATATATATATATAAAAATATATATATAGTACAGGCCAGAAGTTTGGACACACCTCCTCATTCAATGTGTTTTCTTTATTTTCATGACCATTTACATTGGTGGATTCTCACTGAAGGCATCAAAACTATGAATGAACACACGTGGAGTTATGTACTTAACAAAAAAAGGTGAAATAACTGAAAACATGTTTTATATTCTCGTTTGTTCAAAATAGCCACCCTTTGCTCTGATTACTGCTTTGCACACTCTTGGCATTCTCTCGATGAGCTTCAACAGGTAGTCACCTGAAATGGTTTTCACTTCACAGGTGTGCCTTATCAGGGTTATTTAGTGGAATTTCTTGCTTTATCAATGGGGTTGGGACCAGCAGTTGTGTTGTGCAGAAGTCAGGTTAGTTGGACGATCATTTATTTTTCAACAGGACAATGACACCAAACACACCTCCAGGCTGTGTAAGGGCTATTTGACCAAGAAGGAGAGTGATGGAGTGCTGTAAACGGTCATGAAAATAAAGAAAACACATTGAATGAGGAGGTATGTCCAAACTTTTGGCCTGTACTGTATATATATATATATACTGTATATATATATATATATATATATATATATATATATATATATATATATATATGTATGTATGTATGTATGTGTGTGTGTATATATGTATACAGTAGATAACAACCAGAAACAACCCCCTTTAAATACACACCAGAATTACTACAGCCATCCATTTTTTAACCCTGCTATTACCCGAGCAGTGACGCAAGCAAGCTGGAGCCTAGCCTAACCTATCCTAACCTAGCAAGCATTAGACACACGGCATGAATATTCCTGGACAGGCAGCCAGTCTATCTCAGGATGAATACAGAGACACACACACACGGGCCAACTGAACATCACCAATCCACCTAACCTGCATATTTTCAGACAGTGGAAGGAATCCAGAGTACCCAGAAGAAACTCGCGGGGACAAAATGCAAACTCCATGCAAGAAGGTTCCAGGACATGAACCCCAGCCACCTTGTAGAATGGCAGCAGTGCTACCAATGCACCACCATGTAATCCCAATGTTACTACAAAGAAAGGAAATACTTCTGACCTTGCTAAACATGAGAAGAAGTCACAGCCAAAGTGAGGCACTATAGAGGCATATTGCCATTGGTGTTGAGGAGCCCCAGCAGCGTTTCTTGACACACCTCTGCTGAATAATTCATTGGCTCAAAGTACTTAACGATACTCTGTTATTTTTAAGCAGGGGTGCGGAAATCCAATGCCCGACTCGTCCGACACGGGTAAATTGACCGTCGGACAAGCATGTTTTTCTTGTTTCAGTTGTCCGCTGAAGTGCAATTTTCTGGAGAAAAAAGAATTATATGTGCTATGCAGGGAACATTTTTACCACTACTTTTAAATTTTAAACATTTGGGTACGTACTTTGTGCGGAAACAGTCTACTTAGGCATGTTCTTCATGTCTCAAATTGGTCTTCAATATTGTTTAGAAAATGATGGCTGATTGTTCAAAGGGGAAGAACTCTTACGGTCTTAAGTATTTTACCCTACTATTTACACGCTTGGAGATGCGGTCATTTTTTTTTCATACCGACATTATGATGTAATCTGATGATTTTTTCATTATAATCGGTAACTTTTATATATTATTGATAAAATTCATTGTTTCTACATAAAAATGCAGTCATTTTACTTACAATGCAAATGTTTTCACCACATAAAGCTTGTTAGGCAGTTAATCTTTTCTGAAATTTGCGATTTCACGTAGGTTGTGATATATTGAGGAGTTAAGAAATTTATTGCTTGACAACATCAATTCTGATGAGCTGTCTATAGATCATTTTTGATTAGAGAATTTTTCATATAAAACAAGTTGGTTTCGCGCTGTCAGTTTATTAAAAATAAGGAAGAAAACATTCTAACGTTTCCAAATGTTATGAAGTATCTACACCATTATTTTTTATATTATTTTTATTTTTATTATTTATATTATTTTTTTATATTATTTTTTATATTATTTTTCCACAACAACATTGGTAATATTTACTTCTTTGGTAAATTAGTCCAGCTCAAACAGAAACGAACAGCATTCAGCCCATGCTGTCTGAGATGGTAAAGATTCTTGGGAGAGAAGATGTTGCAAGACAAAAGCTGAAGAACATGTCAGAAAATTAATCAGGACAGTGTTCTGTTATGTAACTGTAATATGTGAAATAGAACTAGTGTCGCTATAATGAAGGCATTGTTTATTAGTGAGGTAAAATGATAAGGGAATCTTTTATATAATGTTCTAGAGCAAGGTGGCAAAATACAATTCCCTGAAAGAACTTTTTTCAGTTTTAAAATGGAAGGCAGTTTTGGTACCAATAAAAGAGATCAGAAAAAATAAACTTTTTCACTTTTGTTATCTGCTTATGGGCAAGTAAATTTAACTGGATTTTCTAAGCTTACCTGTCTGTGGACAAGTAGAAAAAAAAATGATTTCCACACCCCTGTTAAGCAAGTCTAAAAAAAATGGTCTTCCTTTAGGAACTTAAGTATGAACAAGACAAGTTAATCCCTATCACACCTTACTGTTTTCTTATTTGCTTACTAATGAAGCGGTGTGGCAGGGTAAAAACAACATATCATACAAAAAAAAAAAATCAGACTTTTGCTCCTCTTGACTAAGATAGAGGAAAAGGTCATCAGAACCACTTCCAATTGCACAGTATTTCTCAAATATTATATCTCTTGGTTTCTCATCATAACTAATTGATAATATTGACACACAATCATTTATATCTTACTTATAATCAAACTTTAGATTAAAATGATATTTTCACACTTAGGGAGGTCGAAAACGGTGGTGAAATTTTTTTTATCATTACATATGCATTATATAGATTACGTACAAAGGAAAATGAGTTATAGTCATCTAAAAATATAGAAAGTAGAAGTGTTAGTATTATATAATATTTATTGCAATGAATTGTTATAGAGAAAAGCCAAGCAAAATGACACCTTTTATTGGCTAACTAAATAGCCGTTCATAATGGCTGACACGGCACAACACCCTACTACTAATGAATTGTTATAAAACTATATTAACCAATATTTAATTCTGATAATGATGAGAGAGAGAGAGAGAGAGAGAGAGAGTTAGAAGCAGGAACTGCTACAGTGCATTGCCGCACCCACCACACGACAAACCAAATCAGGATCCAGATTAGGACCCGAGTTCAGTCATGTGACAGGTGACACCTCAGCACCACATGAGTTCAGATGGAATGGAACAATGTGAGTTTTTTTTATGGTGGCTGAGTGCCAATTCTGCCATCAACCCCCAAGTTTTTCCCTGCAGGTTGGAGGGCCTACATGCAGGAATGGATTCAGATTAACGTCAGACCCAGGACGGAGCAATGGCAGGTTAAGGGTCTTGGTGGAAATAATAAAAAAAAAAAAAAAAATGGATCATAAAATTAAGTGTATTACCAGGAACACGACAGGGACGTAGCAGCGTAATGTTCCCATTACATCTTTATATTTAAACTAGACATTAAGCCCGTTACAATAACGGGCGCTAGAACAGTAGTGCATGAACATTAGTCGGAACAGTCTATATTAAATGGCAAGGGACCTTGACCTCATTCTGTTTCTTGTCTTAATTTTTTTTTTGACAAAAATATTTTTTCAAGAAGCCTAAAGTAAAATAATAATAAAAATAAAATAGAAACATACATGACAATACAGTAAGTATAATTAATATTGCCTTAGTGTAAAACTTTGTAACAATCTGTAAGACACAATATCTGAAGAAGATATTTAGGTAAAATTTTCAATTTTTTTACCTCATGTAATTTTTCTATACAATTTCATTATAGATAACATTTCTTGTAAATATTCTGTCAGCGTTTGGCAACAGTTTGCCTTGTTCAGGAATCTCTACAACCTTGACAACAACATCTGGAAAACGTCTAACTCTTGATAATGCAACATAAAACTGACCATGGCAGAATACTGCTCTGGAAAGTAAATGCCAACCTTTTCTAAGGTTTGCTCAGAACTCTTTTAGCGTTTTTCTGACAGTCGTTTTCTTTTTCTTCAATCGATCTATTTGCTCGTATTGTTTTTTTGTCTTTCAGCCTTTCTTTTGTTGATGTTTACTTGTTGAGCTGATCGTTCTTCCAGGAGATGTTGCTTATATAGGATTTGATTGTCTGTGTCTTTTGTCCTACTTGACGTGGCATGTTGTTAGTAGATACGTCCGTAATATTTTCTCCTACAGTAATACTGGCATGTATGTGGCTGTAATATGCATCCTTTAATATATCTTTAATTTTCTCTCGCAGTAATACTGGTTTGTATTTCCATAAAATGCCTGTAATTTTCTCTGACAGTAATACTGGCTTTGATGTCCGTAATATGACTTTAATTTTCAGTCACAACAGTGGGCAATCAGCAGAGTGTCCCCAGCAACTGATGTAATGTGTGGCGTGCTGCTTATAATCGTGCCTGTGGCGTCTCCCCAGCAAGTACTGTGCAGTTCCCCAGCAAGTATTTTAATCTGTGGGGGCGTGCAACTGATTATTTTGTGTGGCGTCTCCCCAACAACGGATTTTATATGCGCTGCCGCGACTACCCAATCAGCACTCTCCCCAGCAATGGTGTCCTTTATATCTTATCATGCGCGGCCGTGGTAAGGTCATTCACTGCGCGCCCAGCTTCCAGTGTGTGTGCTTTATTTGCTTATCATGCACGGCAGCGCCTAGGCCATTCACTGCGCGCCCAGCTTCCAGTGTGTGTGCGTCCACGTGCCGAGCGCATGGGCGGGGCACAGTACAATGTGCGGCGCGGCCGCGCATGCGCACTTCACCAGAAGACACACACACAAGGACACCTGGACACACACAGGGGTTTTATTAAAGAGGATGGCATGTTCAACGTTTACACTTTATTGTTAAACTGATGGTGTAGACATTAAAATAAAATTAGTAATAGTTATTGAAAGAATATGCGTTGCATTGAATACCGTTTTTAATATCGTGTACACATTTATATTTCCATGAAACAAAAAATTTGGTTGGTTGTTTAAATAAAATACTACTTCCTGTTGAGTAATTTTTCTCAAATGTCTTCTGTTTGCTTTTTGTCCTTATAAATATCTACACAAAATTTGAATCAGGCTGTTTGTAAAGGAGCAGTGCCAACGACTCAACCACCAAGCCACCGAGAATCTAAGATGAACTAAGTGATGGGTACTTCTAAAATGGGGATAAGCAAGTTTAGTCACGGAGGACTGTGAAAGTTGCAGATTTCTCTGCATCCTAAATTTGTCAGCCAGTAATGGGGCTTCCTACCAACTCTGATTTCCTTTTCTACATTTAGGTCACCTGACAGAGTGAACTTTATTCATTTTAAGGTATTGTAAATCCAGTTCTTCACTGCTTTTGTGGCCTTTTAAATTATAGGTCATCTTTTTTCAACTTGTTTGAACACACTTCACTTTTCAGCACTGCTCTTTTTTACCAAAACAAAAATGAATGTGCTTTGGATGCTGTGAGCATACGACTGACTTAACTGCAAATAATGTAACATGGGTGGCTTGAGGTTTGTTTTCATGGATGTTGTAATATTGTTTGATTTCCTTCAATGCTGGCCACAAATAAAACCAACTGTATCATAAACTTTGCCATTTCCAATGTCCATGAAAGCATGAGACTAAAAATGTTTCTCGGCCATCACTACAAACAACACAGGATGAGCAAGAGAAGAAGAATTAGAATCTCTGGGTGGACTATTATGAACAAAATACCAAAATAATTTCTCCTCTTACCTTATCACTGTCAAGCATATCCCGCTGTTGCTGTGTGTTAATACTTTGCTGACTTGAACCTAAAAAAAAAAATCTTCACATTAAAATCAAAAATAGACAAACAAAAGTAATGTCTTGCTACAAATGATCATCTCTACTGATATACAATTTTCTGGAAAGTTGACTCAGTTCATCTGGACATAGTTCTTTTCCTGGGAGATACGTTCCATCACTCATCCAAGTGACTTCCTCAGTCTCAGTTGACTGCAGGTTTCTCCAACCTTATAAACAGTACCTTTTCCTAATGGCTGAAACTAGCACTACTGACTAACAATGGGCCGTGTGATCAATGATATGCAAATTGTCCGAGTGCCATTCACAGAGAGTTTGGGGAATGGCTGCAATCACAGCATTGTAAGATGGTGAAAGATGTACCCTTAGGCCACATCCTCGGTTCAGAGATGGTCGTTCCTTTTTCACGTAAATGGCCTCCTTGACTCCTCGCTCAAACCAGCGTTCCTCCCTGTCCAGGATGTGCACATCTTCATCACTGAAAGAGTGACCACTGTCCTGTAGGTGTAAATAGATGGCGCAGTCCTGACCTGACGAGGTAGCTCTTCTGTGTTGTGCCACTGGTTGTTTGGTTTCCCTGATGTATAATTCACGGCAATCCTCTTGGCACTTAACTGCGTATTCTTTCACCATCTTACAATGCTGTGATTGCATCCATTCCCCAACTCTATGTGAATAGTACTCATGGCCATTGATCAGTGGACAATTTGCATATCATTGATCACACGGCCCATTGTTAGTCAGTGGTGCTAGTTTCGGTCAGCCCCATCAACTCAAATGTTTAAATCAAGACTTAAAACACACTTGTTTTCGATTGCTTTTAACTGTGTATGAGCAACACTGGTATCAATTGTATTAATAATTTATTAATTTTTTACCTATCCATTGTTTTTCTGTAAATTGTTTATCTTCTAATCGGTTCTTTTAACTTATTTGTTTTACTATCTATGTAATTTTTGTACTTTGCTTGTTTACTTTATATTTTTTGATTTTATTGTACAGCACATTGGTTTACACTTATGGTGTTTTAAAATTGTGCTTTATAACATACAACATTGCGACCTCACGTGAAAGGGGGAAAAGCTCAAGAGGAAGGCAGAAAACCTGAACTGCTGCCAACCACCTGTACTAAATACCGACTTGAAGGAGATGAACACTTGCATGATTCATTATTGTTTGTTTCTAAGTTGTAATTATTTAAACCACTGTATGGAGATCTATTTTTACTTTTATATTAATGAGTCTTTTTCTGTTGATCTATATCAAAAAAAAAAAATCAAATCCACTGTGCTTCAATGTTTTATAACAATAAATTTTCCAAATGGGTTAATGCTTGTATATAAAACCAGCTGTGTGTGGTCTTCGGGACAAAAATACAACCCAAAGACCCCCTAGCAGTTTTACTACATTCCTGAACTTGGAGAGGCGTCAGCTAACTGTGAAGAATGACCACCCAGTGCAGAGGATGTGGACCCTCCTGTGCCTGCTGCCCTGATGTCTTTTGTAAGAAGACACTGGCAATCCCATCTCTTCGCCGTAGTCCTATTAATCTTTGTTTCGAGAAAATCCCTCCACACTATGCTATCCAGGCTATGCTTTTAGTGAAAACGTCCAAGTCTTGCCCTCCGTTGTTGAGCCGCAGTGTTTGCTTCGTTCAGACGTTGTTGTCTCTTCATCTGTGTCATTAGCATGATGTTGTTGCACGGGGCCGTTTGCTGCACATACGCCTTTCGTAGTGAGAAGTGAGGTGTGTGCAAGCGCCATCTAGTGGCTGTGGTTGAGCAGAGCGGACTGCGCCATACACACACTGGTCTTTCGTTTATATATTTCTAATGTGCACGTGTATATACCGTATGTGAATATGACGAATTGGATGTGTGCCCTTTGTTGGGCTGAATTGCCTATTCTTGTCTCGTCTAACCACACACACTTACCGTTTATGTATTTTCTTTTAAACCAAAACGCTTGCTTGCATTCAAAGAAGCTGGAATATTGTGTGCTAAAATCTATCAAAAACAAAACGCACATACACAAGTAAGAGAAAAGTTTAAGCAAAATTCCTTTCGAGGAGTTTCACACTTTCTATTTCGCTAGAATGTCATAGGAATTAAACTGCCAACAGTTACTTAAAAAGTGTCCTGAATTAAAGAGGCGTAGTATAACGCTGACCTCCATTATAAACCACAGACGATAACCAATACAGGATTAATAAAGTATATCAAAATTAAAAAAAAAAAAATTCTCATCCATCCATCTGCTTTTTAATCCCCTTATCCGATTTTAAGGTCACGACAAGTTTGTACATTCAAAAGTGAACCGAAAGATAAACTGCCATTCAAGTCGTTTGTGATGCTGTTTAAGTGAACTACGTTACTGTTTAAAATATAAACTGCACGATTAAAGTACTCTGCATGCCTATTAAATCTTTTATCATGTTTGTTAACTACAAGACAAAATAAAGTAACCTGTCAAATCTGGCACGAGTTCTGGAAAAGGTCACTCCACACCTTAACGCCTTTTTTCGTCTTCTGTCATTAAATGAATAAACCTTTACGCTGCCCACATTTTCTAATGGCACCTTAACCACCTTACCTGCATTACTCCTAAAAGACTGCAACGTTGTGCATCTCGCAAAAATCCGACACTTTCTGACAGCAAACATTTTGCACAGTACCGTTTTATTTTCCCCAAAGCAACACAGCGTGTACTTCCGATAGCGACACCGCTATTGTGTTCCGCCAGGAAACAACAAATGTCACGCGGGCGTTCCTACATTTTTGTTAAGTTTTTGCTGTCTGCAGCCATGATTTAAAACTTGGACACTCTAGACAGATAGATAGATAGATAGATATTTTAGCGTAGTTGGCAGGATTACATAGTTGGATAGATAGATAGATAGATAGATAGATAGATAGATAGATAGATAGATAGATAGATAGATAGATAGATAGATAGATAGATAGATAGATAGATAGATAGTTTTTTATTCCAAGGATTTCAACAACTACCAGGAATCATTATCAGAGGAAAATGATTTGACATAAAGGAATCAAAGGCAATATATAGCAAATGAGGTGGAGGGATGAGCCTTAATAAGGTTCGGTTTGGAGTGTGTTGCTCATAAAGTCTTATTTAATATGCTGTCAGAAGGAAGGTCCCACAGTCTCTGATATATGTACATACAAGTTCACTCTGACATACATTTAACTGGGACATGGAGCAAGTGAAATTGCCTGGGTGCTGGTGGAATCATGGCTCTTACATGAAAACACCATTAACAGACACTTAGACATGAACCTAGCATAAGGAGGCTTAAAAAGAACATCCACATATCAAATAACATATTGAGCCATAAACCCACCTACCCTCTCCTCATTTGCTATATATTGACATTGATTCCTGTATATCTAATCATTTTCCTCTGATGATGACTCCTGGTAGGGGTTATAAGATTAGGAGTAAAAATCAATTTTAAGATACATGACTCATTTTCTCCTTCTGTGGATTTCTAGCTACAAATATGCAAACTGGATCACAGACTTTCATTTAGATAGATAGATAGATAGATAGATAGATAGATAGATAGATAGATAGATAGATAGATAGATAGATACTTTACCCACATTACATGGTGGAAGTGGGACAAGGGACCATAGTAGAGATGGGATCGGTCCTTCACAATGTTAAAGGCGATGCAAAATCAATGCTTAATAAAAGTGTCTTTAGTGGAGGACAGTGAGGTCTCAATAATCCTTTCTGCTGTGTGCACTATCCGTTGCATGACACTGCAATTCCCGGACCAGACAGTGAAGCAGCTGGTCAGAACCCTCTCAAAGGTGCCCCTGTACAACATGCCCCATTGCATCCATAAAGCCTCCAGCATTGTAGAGGACCACTTCCACCCCTTCCGTTGTCCCTTTGTCCCACTTCCATCTGGCAGAAGGTATGCAGCATTCAAGCCAGTACTGCCAGGTTCTGAAACAACTTCTAGATAGATAGATAGATACTTTATTAATCCCAAGGGGGAAATTCACATAATCCAGCAGCAGCATACTAATACAAAAAACAATATTAAATAAAAGAGTAATAAAAATGCAGGTAAAAACAGACAATAACTTTGAATAATGTTAGAGTTTACCCCAAACCCAGTCCCCATGGGTGGAATTGAAGAGTCGCATCTCCTCAGTCTGTCAGTGGAGCAGGACGGTGACAGCAGTCTGTAGCTGAAGCTGCTCCTCTGTCTGGAGATGATCCTGTTCAGTGGATGCAGTGGATTCTCCATGATTGACAGGAGTCTGCTCAGCGCCCGTTGCTCTGCCACGGATGTCAAACTGTCCAGCTCTGTGCCTACAATAGAGCCTGCCTTCCTCACTAGTTTGTCCAGGCGTGAGGCGTCCCTCTTCTTTACGCTGCCTCCCCAGCACACCACCGCGTAGAAGAGGGCGCTCACTACAACCGTCTGGTAGAACATCTGCAGCATCTTATTGCAGATGTTGAAGGACGCCAGCCTGCTAAGGAAGTATAGTCGGCTATCCCTTGGCTGTTCAGATTCTGAACTCTGGGCTGCCTGCCTCCCCTCAAATCTATGCCTAGTAATTTATTTATATGCAGTACATTTGTTACATTTGCCATTAACATTGTTTTTTATTAGTAGTTTTTGGTATTAAATATTACTATGGCAATTTATACCTAGCTATTCATTTACCTCTTATTTATTAATAGTCCTTTTTTTATGTTTATATGGTCCTGGGGCACATTATTTCATACCACTGTATGCTACAATAAGGTGCATGGATGGTATGACAATAAAACCCCTTGACTTGACTTCTGTCATATTCTATTTGAGGAAGGCTTCAAATATGGAGTTATCAGATATAAGAATGACATTTCTGTTATAAACTTTGTTACATTTAAGGTCAAAAAGTGGAACCCCATTTACTGAAAGAGTTGGATGCTTTTCCTCAATCTGGGAATATAAACAATGCGATTTTATAATTTAAAAAAATACTGGGAATTGCAGTATAAACTTTAAAGTAATCTTTAATCATCTTCGCGATCAGAACCGAGCATGCGCAACTTTCATGCAGCTTCACGTGTCACCATGTCGTGCCCGCCCCTGGATCGCTGCTATTGGTCAACTTCGAAAGTTCAAATGTTTTGTTTTTTTTTTTTGGTACCGTTGCCTTCTAGCAAAAAAATCAAAACTTCCCAGTATGATTAAAACCAAAATAATCATACTCTGTATTTTAGTATGAAATATTACTTTTTTTTTAGGTTTCAGTGCAAGTCGGAAGCCTCCGTGTTCTTGTCTGTTCGGGTTGCGGCAGCGATTGCCTGCTTGCTTGGCAAAACCCAATGGGCCATAAGTTTTTTGGTTTTGTCTTTATTTTTCTAGCAGTATGAATGTGGCCTTCAACAGCAAATTGCCTCCGAAGCAACCATCTTTGCGTAAACGATCACGAAACAGTTGGAGTAGCTGTATGAGCCCGGCCAGGAAGAAGGGCAGCGGAAAGACGGCGGTGCAGATCCCTGTCATGTCGTCCAGTCCTCGGCAGCAGGTACAGTACACGTGCTGCGTGCTGCGTGTTTCTGCGTGTATACGATACAGCTGAAACATTTTGTAGTCCATCACACGTAAATTACGAATATAGAATCAATTAGGACACTGACAACGTGACTTCGTCATTTTGTATCAGCACTGCGTGTACTACAGTTTTCCTTACTCAAACCCAAGACGCATTGAATGGGATGATTGTACCCTGTGACGGAATAACCGTTCGTCGTAGCTGTTTTTTTTTTTCTCCATGACTCCAGTCACTCCACCAAATGTCTCTTGACCAAGCTAAATATGATTTATGTCGTTTGGTTTTTTTTTTTTCAAACCTACCCACAATCCAATCAGGGGTTATGATTGGGCAGGGGCCTGTCTCGACATCACTAAATATACCGCGAGAAACAGTCACGGACAGAGCGCACACACCCACTGGACTAATGAGGAACCAGTTAAAACTGACCAAAATGTGGTTAGAAGGTGTGGGAGGAATACAGGGAGAACGTGCACATACCACACAGACAGCAATCAACTGTGAGATTCAAAACCTTGACAGGGGATCTACAGTATGTGGCTATATATATCTATATATATATATTGCGAGAGAGAAGTTTCTTTGAAATGGTGGTTTTACTTCCGATATACAGTGTAGCATAATCATTCATACATACATATGCAGGCTGAAAGGAACCCATTGGAGCAGTACAATCATTTATATTGACTTATTTGGCTGATGCCTTTTTTCAAGGCAACATACAACATTTATGATACCATTGGTTCCATTTCTGCACAGGCAGATCAAGTGACATCCTCATGGTCACACTGTGTCATTAGCGGGATTTGAACCCACAACCTCAGGGTATTAAAGTCCAAAACCCCTAAACACTAGACAACACTGCCTGCATCATCCAAGTTTTCAGTGGGGAATGCTGATGATTACAGTGCATCCGGAAAGTATTCACAGCGCATCACTTTTTCCACATTTTGTTATGTTACAGCCTTATTCCAAAATGGATTAAATTCAATTTTTTTTCTCCAGAATTATACATAAAACATCCTAAAATGACAACAAGAAAAAAGTTTACTTGAGGTTTTTGCAAATTTTTTAAAAATAAAAAAACTGAGAAATCCCATGTACATAAGTATTCACAGCCTTTGCTCAATACTTTGTCGATGCACCTTTGGCAGCAATTCCAGCCTCAAGTCTTTTTGAATATGATGCCACAAGCTTGGCACACCTATCCTTGGCCAGTTTAAGCCCATTCCTCTTTGCAGCACCTCTCAAGCTCCATCAGGTTGGATGGGAAGCGTCGGTGCACAGCCATTTTAAGATCTCTCCAGAGATGTTCAATCAGATTCAAGTCTGGGCTCTGGCTGGGCCACTCAAGGACATTCACAGAGTTGTCCTGAAGCCACTCCTTTGATATCTTGGCTGTGTGCTTAGGGTCGTTGTCCTGCTGAAAGATGAACCGTCGCCCCAGTCTGAGGTCAAGAGCGCTATGAAGCAGGTTTTCATCCAGGATGTCTCTGTGCATTGCTGCAGTCATCTTTCCCTTTATCCTGACTAGTCTCCCAGTTCCTGATGCTGCCACCACCATGCTTCACTGTAGGGATGGTATTGGCCTGGTGATGAGCGGTGCCTGGTTTCCTCCAAACGTGAAGCTTGGTATTCACACCAAAGAGTTCAAACTTTGTCTCATCAGACCAGAGAATTTTGTTTCTCATGGTCTGAGAGTCCTTCAGGTGCCTTTTGTCAAACTCCAGGCGGGCTGCCATGTGCCTTTTACTAAGGACTGGTTTCCATCTGGCCACTCTACCGTACTGGCCTGATTGGTGGATTGCTTCAGAGATGGTTGTCCTTCTGGAAGGTTCTCCTCTCTCCACAGAGGACCTCTGGAGCTCTGACAGAGTGACCATCGGGTTCTTGGTCACCTCCCTGACTAAGGCCCTTCTCCCCGATGCTCAGTTTAGATGGCCGGCCAGCTCTAGGAAGAGTCCTGGTGGTTTTGAACTTCTTCCACTTACGGATGATGGAGGCCACTGTGCTCATTGGGACCTTCAAAGCAGCAGAAATGTTTCTGTAACCTTCTCCAGATTTGTGCCTCAAGACAATCCTGTCTCGGAGGTCTACAGACAATTCCTTTGACTTCATGCTTGGTTTGTGTTCTGACATGAACTGTCAACTGTGGGACCTTCTATAGACAGGTGTGTGCCTTTCCAAATCATGTCCAGTCAACTGAATTTACCACAGGTGGACTCCAATGAAGCTGCAGAAACATCTCAAGGATGATCAGGGAAACAGGATGCACCTGAGCTCAATTTGGAGCTTCATGGCAAAGGCTGTGAATACTTGTGTACATGTGCTTTCTCAGTTTTTTTATTTTTAATAAATTTGCAAAAATCTCAAGTAAACTTTTTTTCATGTTGTCATTATGGGGTGTTGTGTGTA